>NC_141041.1:11085000-11275000 GCF_052040795.2 Danio rerio
AGATAGATAGATAGATAGATAGATAGATAGATAGATAGATAGATAGTGTAAGAGCATGAGTCAAACAAGTCAACCCCCGCCTCTCTACGATGTTCTGATGCTGAGATATAGCTGGTGCCATATCGTTGCTAGGTTAGTCTGTTTTGTTGCTATGGAGTTGATTGACAGCTTAGAATGATGATGTATCAAAGCTTCTTGACAGTATGAACAGTTAAAAACAACCCCCATGTCTCTATCACACTGCAGCATGACAATATCAGTCTGAACCTCTTTAATGGCAGTCTATGGGACAGTTGCTAGGGTGCAGTATCTGGTTGTTAGGGTGTGGCTAGAAAGTTAAAAGGCCATCAGTGATTGGCTGCTGGCTAGACTGAGTTAAATGAGCTCAGCCATTAGTCTGTAGGACAGTCTGATGCAGAGTTATGAGCTCACAAAGTTTGATCCCATGTAAAGTCATTGAGAGTCTTTTGTAATGGAAGTCTATGGGACGGTTTCTAGGGTCCAAAAGTGGTTGCTAGGGCGTGGCCAGAAAGTTTAAAGGTGATCAGTCATTGGCAGTTTGATAGTCTGAGTTAAATGAGCCCAGTTAGAAGTCTGTGTGACATTCTGATGCGGAGTTATGAGGTCACAAAGTTTGATCCAATGTTACGTCTATGGGATTTTTCCGACGGTCCCGGGACGTTTTTCGGGAAACCGAAAGTCGGATCAGTCGGAAAGGATATAGCAACTCGAGTCAGAATAGTTCGGAGGTCTGACCCAAGTTTGATGGTCATAGCTTGAATGGCCTAGGAGGAGATAGAGTTTAATTTTTAGTCTCAGAAGAAGAATAATATAGAAAAATAAAAATAATAATAATAAGTTTAATAGGATAACAGTAGTCTGGCTTGCTACACAAGCCAGCCTAATAATAATAAGTTTAATAGGATAACAGTAGTCTGGCTTGCTACACAAGCCAGCCTAATAATAATAAGTTTAATAGGATAACAGTAGTCTGGCTTGCTACACAAGCCAGCCTAATAACCACTCGTCACAACTGAGGTATGCAGAAGAGCATTTCTGAACGCACCATACGACAAATCTTGAGTCAAATGGGCTAAAGCAGCAGAAGACCACACCGGGCACCGATCCTGGCAGCTAAGAATAGGAAACTGGTGTTACAATTTGCACAGGCTTACCAAAATTGGAAAACAGAAGATTGGAAAAATGTTGGCTGGTTTGATCAGTCTTAATTTCTGCTGCGATATTCAGATGGTAGGGTCAGAATTTGGCGTCAACAACATGAAAGCATGGATCCATCCTGCCTTGTATCAACAGTTCAGGATGGTGTTGTAATGATTTGGGCCAATTAGTACCAGTTGAGCATTGTCTCCACAGCCACAGCCTACCTGAGTATAGTTGCTGGATATTCACATCATGGATGTGCAGTCGACAAATCTGCAGCAACTGCGTGTTCTTATCATGTCTATATGGACCAAAATCTCTGAGGAACATTTCCAGTACCTTGTTGAATGCCACGAAGGATTAAGGCAGTTCTGAAGGCAAAAGGGGGTCCAACCAGGTACTAGTAAGGTGTACCTAATAAAGTGTCTGGTGAGTGTAAAACTATTTTGTTAGAATCCCTTTCAGACAGCGACTTAACTTTCAATGTTGGTGCACATTCTCCTTCAAACCACATTGGTTTCAACTGCCATTATTAACCCCACACAGGTGGTGGAGTGATAACACCCGCTAATTAAAAAGTTTAAGATCTAAATTACATCACATTATTGCTGTAAATAACACCTAAGGAACGCTTAGCAATTGTTCTGTTATTCTGCTTTATTATTTGCATTATTACACACATCAAAATGCAGAAACTGCTCTTTAATTCAGACTAATTCATTGTAACTAATTCAGATTCAGATAATTAGAGATACAGATTTAGTTACAAAGTTAGCTTTCATATTTTACTCGCATACATGTTCTATTACCAATATTGCACAGCACTTCATTAATTTTCCTTCGACTTTATCTCTACTTTGGAGGTCGCCAAAGCAAAATGAACCGCCAACTATCCCGGCATATGTTTTTTTACTCAGCGGAAGTTCTTCCAGCCGCAACCCAGTGCTGGGAAACACACACACATTCTCACACACACACACACACACACACACACACACACACACACTCATACATTACGTCAATTTTTTTTTGTTTATTGAATTTACTGATTGATAGAGCATGTCTTTGGACTGTAGGGAAAAACAGAGAACCTGGAGGTAACCCACGCCAACATGGGGAGAACATGCAAACTCCACAGAAAAACCAACTGACTCACTTGAACCTTGCTGTGGGGACTCAAACCAGCGACCTTCTTGTGAGGTGATAATCATAACCACTGAGCCATTGTACAGCACATTTAAAGATGAAAACAAGGCAAAAAATAAACAGAGAAAGCCATTCCTAACCAGAGCTTTGGTCTCATCCTCATCCTTGTAGTAATAGAGCTGATCTCCTCGGAGGACGAACCAACGTGTGTGCCAGGTCTTGACGAAGCCTCCTTGTTTCCGGAGCCACCCGCAGCGGAGGACCTCCAGCTTGGCTGATCCGCGGCCGTGCTGAGGACTGCTGCCCGCGCTGCTAGCCTGCTCTTCCATAATCAAGCCCACAGACCTGTCTGTGCCAGAAACAGAGCACCAGATGGGTTACTTTAAAAAAATGATACAATAAAATGTCAAGATAAGAGTCACATGACTAAACCTCTAAGGCAGGTGCTCTGATATTGATTCAAACTAACCATTGATACATTGCTCAACGCCATCCATGCTGCATTTGCATTTTTCAAGATGAGCCATTACTACAGCTCATTTATTGTTGGCAAAAACGGTCCATCTCAGCAACATGATCATGCACTTTTGTCTTGTTTTTGAAAGTATATTATGGGTCCTATCATACATTCGGTGCAATAAGGTCCAAGATGTGTGCAGCATGATTTGTTGCTATTTTTGGACCAGTGCAACTGTAATTTTCACGTTTTGCACCACGTTTAAATAGCAAATCCATTTGCAACTCTTTGTGGACTCATGGGTGTGCTGGTAAGTAGGGATGTAGGGATACAAGGGATGGTAGAGGAACAGTGGGATGAAAGGGAAGGGGAGTAAGAGGATGACTGGAAAACAGGTGGGTAAGTTGATCGGGCGTCCTACTGTGCCCAGAGACACAGAGTGGGGGTACTGTCTCTGTAATAGTTTGGCAGAGTGAGGGGACCCCCCGATGCAACTTGCATGTAGGAGTAAAGAGGAGTATAAGGTTGTGAATGGGAAGCGAGGAAGTGGAGGGAGGGAGGATGGGTTCAAAGAACGATAAGAACAGTGCTAGAGGGATGGTCTTCCTTAAATGAGTTTAAGGGAGTAGGTGATTAGTTAAGGAGACAAAGTGAGGCGGGGTTCCGCCGGTGAACTTTTATTAACAAGTTACCTCCATTTATTTGTTTGCTGGGAATTAGAACTGAATTAAAAAATAGCTTTGAAACAAATCTTTGTGCTTAACAAATAAAATTAATTATGTAGGCTAATGGATTTTTTCAGTGGAGTGCGTACAACACCGTTTCTTTATCCATTAAAGTAAAGGAGAAAAGTAAAGAGTGAAAGTAAAGAGGCCGATTGGAGGAGTCTCATTCCTTGTCTTTGCTCTGCAGATAGTCTGTTTAACTGTTTTCTCGCTAGTGAAGCGTTCAGTTTTTACACTTACAAAGTCCATCATGTACATAGCAAATGCGCCATGGCGCGACACAACTAACTCTTAAAGGGAACGGGAGATGAGTCTCTGACTGGTTTAATGCACGTTATGCTCAAAACACACCCATAACTCAATAAGAAAATAAGCACAACCCTGTTAGACCATGCGCCACAGCGAAGAACATATTTTTTGGCTCTTAAAATAGCAAAACTGGATTTGGAGCATCAATTCTCCATTCCTTAACTAAGCATTTTGATTAGGGATGTAACGGTATTGTAAATACCGTCATACCGCAATATTAATTTTTTTCGATATTACCGTAGTCGCATGACTCGGTAAAACTATAGGTCTTCTGAGAAAATTTGCTCAGGCGAATGAAGCGAACGGGAGGTACCGGAAACTACAATTCCCATCAGCCCAGGCTTGGCCATAATCCCTTGCGGTCTGTTGTCGCTACAGATCCAGTAATGCGGAAATGGAGTGTGCTGCTAGAAGCGGGGATGAAAAAGAGCTGGGTGTTGTCGCCGCGCGCGTACTGAATAGTGGTGTTGTCGCGCGCATACTGAATAGCGGTGTTGTCGCGCGAGTTCTTATCAGCTGTGTTGTCGCGCGCGTACTGTAAAGCGGGGACGGAGGGTATGTCGCGTCGCGGGGGCACTTTTAATCATTTTGGAAGGGAACTTTCTATCCAAGACTAAAAAGGGCATGTGCACTGCACAGGTTGAGCCCTGTGTGTGCACGTGCCTGCAAGTTGGGGAATAGGACTAATAATCAGTCATGGGGACTGCAAAAACACAGCACACTGTTCAGATTGATGCAGACATGAGACCTCTATCTCACTCATGGTTTGTCCTCTCAAGTGGGGGAAAGAAAATGCACAACGTTACCCACTGCTGTCAACCTGGGCCAAGTCATATCTCTCTGTCCCAGAAACCTCAGTCCCAAATGAGAGGGTTTTTTTCTGTTGCAGGGGACATTGTAAATACCCAGAGATACCAGCTTTTACCAGATTATATTTATTTGATAACTTTCCTTTAAACCCATCTCTATCTAAGTGAGTGAGTGATTAAATGTTGAATGTGATGAGTTTTCAACAATACTAAATTGAAACTTAATTTTTTTACATGGTTTAATATTTTTTTGTTATTAAAATTGAAGTTCCTGTTTCAAAGCTTACAGATAGATGACTAATTTGTACTTTATTTGTAATTTTGGCACTTTTTTGGAGTATTTTCATAAGTTTTGTTTTTTCCTGTAAATGATTCAATAAATACCGTACCGTGACATTCATACCGAGGTATTACCGTACCGTGAAATTCTGATACCGTTACATCCCTAATTTTGATTAAATCAAACTTTATTTGACCGTTTTATAGCAGGTATGCCCCCGAATTGAAAATGTTGGCCGACAACGAAAACAAATAACTCTTTATATTTGGATTCCAATAGCCGATGTTTAGGCCGATAAATATAAATGTTGTTTTTTTTTTCTGAGCATGATTGCAAAAACAAAAAGCAAGCACATACAGTGAACAAAATATTGTATTGTAAAACCTTAAAGCATCTGTAAGTAAGTTTTTATCTCTTCTTTAAGAAAGATTTGTGTCGGTGTTGGAATGTCTCCTGCTGCTTTCTATATCAAAATAAATGTCACACAATCAGTACCTGAGGTGATTGCTTCATACTTTATGCAGTCGCATTCAACTGCGAGAAATAGAAACTGTTTTTAAAAAAGAAATTTAAGGTGAGTGTTTGGACAAAAACTCCTTTAACACAGAAAATATTTCTTTTATTGCATGTCAAGGCATACTTGCTCCTGTTAGTGTTGTCAATTTGGCAACCCTCGTCAGAGGAGAGGCTGGGTGACAAAGCGTTTGAAGTTTTGAACTGCATTACCTAGTTCAACCACTGAGTGTCCATCTAACAGACTGCACCTTTAACTTCAGAAAAGTTTGAACTGACCTCTGAACTTTAAACGATAATATTAAAAATACAATTTATCAGCTGATTTCAATATGGTCACCAATATATTGTGCATCCCTAATTTACAGTAGTGTATGTTTGCGGAATATAGGTTTTACAAAATTGGTAAATTAATTTATACCCCGGGCAAGTTCTGACTTAAAGTTTTAGTTTAAATGTAAATAAATAATTATTTTTCACAATTATGCCTCTTGTACATCGTCTGATTACTTTTGGGAGAAGTCTGGTGTCATTTGGGTAAAAAAAAAAAAAACTTTGGTTGAATATAAGTGACTTTAAGTCAGAATTGGAAAGGGCATTAACAATTTCAGGCTTTATGTGGGGGATTCTTCTTTAACCCCCAACTGATAATAATACCTAGATGTAACTTTATTATTAATAATGAATTAAATGCATTTTGGTAAAATATGCAGTCTGATCTCTGAACACACCACCATTATTTTATGTCCTACTGGCCTTACTTTCACAATGACCACAAGATCTCTGCATTATGAGTTCAGGTAGCAATGAAAATCAACAGCTCAACAAATCTGTGGTCAGCGAGAAAGTGACCTCTACAACTCAATCTCTCTGCTCTTCCTTTCCATTTTCTCTCAAAGCTCCCCTAACGAAAACGCATACAGAGTTAGCCTTTGGAACAAGAATCTGCCTTTTCATTAGTCTACGAGACCACCAGACCTTCCCACAACAACATTCTGCTCGAGAGATTAAAATCACGCCGTCCAGGAACAAAGCATAAAAAATTCAACATCTAAACAGTTGCTGGGAGGAAAAAAAAAAAAGACAAGACTGGGAATCACATATTCCCCAAAACAGGGCAGTCGGCCAAACACCTGACGTTCATTTAAGTGACTGCCTGACAGCCAGAAATGCAGGCGTGAAATCATAAAGGGGTGTTTTGTGTGAGTGTTTATGATTTTAGATGAAATCTTTCGGAGAAGGAGAGCCAGAAGGTGCTGTCGAGCAAGAATCTTCAAGTCTGTGCCCATCGAGATATCAATATCGTATCACGCCTGTCAGTGCAGATTTGTTATTCGCTGCCTCACCGCGTGTGTATGTGTGTGTTAGTGAGTGTGAGATATCATTTCTTTTGAGGCTACACTGTAAAAAAATATCTTTAAATTAGCTAGTGGTGGGCAAAGCGAGGCTTCGTGAAACACTGAAACAGTCGAAGCAAATGTGTCGAAGCTTCAAAACGTTTCGAAACCCCACTCTACAGTGACATCTAGTGGTCATTTTTTTATGTATTGCACTGAAAAAGCTTCAGAAAAGAACAGTTGAACAAATTGAGGCATTAAACCCAACTTTGTACATTTGATCCTTCAAGTTACATAATACAGTGGTAAAGGTGTCAGACTTCCATGTGGGGTTAGAAGGTTTCGAAGCCAGGCTGTCGCAGCTATTTTGAAATGCTTTAATACCAATTGGTAATGCTTTGCTCTTGTATCGTTTTGTTTCAACATTGGTGTGATATCCGAATTAACAATTTGTGAATAAATGTCTTGTTTTTGTCTTGAATCAGGGTTGTTTCTAGATCAAAAACGGTGGCCTGAAGTTATCAAGAATTATTTCTATTATTCATTAAATGTCCCATTTATTGTATTTTATTAATGTCTACCCAAACCCTAAAACCAACCATACTGTAAAAATATTTATTATTGTTTTACAGTGTTACAAAAATGATGCTAAATTGATGGCGTAACTGCAGCTGTATCCTATTTAGGCTGCACAAAATAGAAACATGATTAAAATACATAAAACCATGATTTCAGAGTATTTGTCCAAGTCAGAATTCGAACCCAAAACCTCATGCAAAGCATAAAATCAGTTAGCACACTCACAGTCCTCTAAGCCATATGAGATAGAGATTGTTTATTGACCTTGGCAGACAAATGAGGATTCGCAAGGTCTCGAAACGTGTCTAAGCTGATCGATGCTTTGAATCGCTTTAGTCACGTGACTAGGTGTTTCGAAACACTTTAGTCACGTGACTTCGGATCATGCTTCGGTGCAGTGTTTCGAAACACTTGTGCTTCGGGATCTCGACACTGTGTCGAAACATCAGTTTCACGTCAGCCATCCCTAAAACTAGCTGTTTTTTGAATTTTGTGATTCATGTTTTTTTTTAACTTATTAATGCTTTTGAATTGCATTATGGGATCGGGATCTTCCCTCCAAAAGCTTTTTTTTATGTTAAATAGTTTGAAAAGTGACTTTTGTTTTGTTTGAAGTGTTTGTGTTGTAAATTACGGTACAAAAACTTTTTTTTTTGCTATTTTACAGACTCTATTTATTAATTCCTATAAATAATATCTTGTTTTAAACTATAAGTGAAGTTTATAAACTAATTTCGAGAGGATCATGTGCTTATGATTGCTTGTATATGATTCACTAATCAGACGATTCCTAAGCCACTATAAATACCCTAGGTTCCATATAACAACTATTTTCTTTTTACAGAATCCTCTTTTCCACCCCTACTCCTCCTCCTTTCCTAGATGGGTAACATGGGGGTCCAGTGGTTAGCACTGTTGCCTCACAGTAAGAGTGTCATTGGTTCTAGTCCTTACCAAGCCAGCCAACATTTCTGTGCAGAGTTTACACGTTCTCCCCGTGCTCACGTGGGTTCCCCCCAGGTTCCCCGGTTTCCTTCCACCGTCCAAAAACATGCAACTTAAATAACTGACTAATTCAAATCGGCACCAAAGACATGCTCCTAGTAAGTAGTTATCTCTTAAGAGTAATCACTATCTGTTCATTAGCTACTACAGCAGGGGAGTTCTCGACATCTACCTGAGCTAAAACTCCTCTCTCGCCTTGCAAACGGGAGGGAGCCCTGGGCTCGAGTATCTTATGACCTCAGTGATCTCTCCCGGGACAGCATGCCAAACAAGCTTTATAATCAATCATAAGCTGAGTGTGAACTCTTGGAAAGTCGTTTTGCTAATCTGCAGTGTTGAATTTTCAACGGCAAAAATTGACCACGCAGAGATATAACTCCCATAATGCAATTCACATCCGTAAATAAACAGAAAACACCGGATATTACAACAGAAATTACAGTGTATGCAGTTTACTTCAAGAGAAATTAAAGAACAAAATGGTGCGATGATATTCTCAACTAAATCAATGTGTCATGGGAGTATGAAATCTCTCATGAAAGCTTTATTCCTGCTGGTAAACATTTGGCCAGTGTTTCAGCACTTTTTGGAAAGTTAGCTCTACCCCTAAAACAACAATTTTTCCAAAAAAAAAAGTACTTCCTTTTCCGGTATGACGGCATATAACATTACTGCGGGAGAAATTTTTAACATACTATATTTTTATTCTGTGTTTTATTATGTACATAAGTAAGCGAGGCCAACTTCTACGCATTGTGCCTGAACCTAAGCCGAATTGATAGTATTGTTCACTGCGCTAGTAGTAAGATCGAGTCAGCAATATGAGGTGAACTTTTACCTGTGATTTAGATGAATCGTTTTGGAATACCTACAGTATTTGAAACTGTGAATATAAGTACAGAATAACCCTGTGTACAATATCCCTCAGGAAGTTAAACACTCAAATGTGTAGCGCTACAGCCTGTGGTAATATGTAAACCTTTTAGCGGAAGTCGTCATAATTGGGTAAACTTAGAGCGCAGTGAATGGGATAGTACAACAAATAATTGTTTTACAATCCTATTTGCTGAAATGATAAATGAAAAACTCTCTGATGGTGTTATCAAGACTTTTAGAAAAATTAATTGTGTGGGACTAAGGACGACAGCCAGAAGAAAAAACAAGGTCAAAATTACTGCCCGGCCCTTTAGACTCTGCATTAGAAACACCTCACACAAACGGTAATTTATTGTAATTTAATGCAATGATGATATAATACATCCATAAATGCATATTAAATGTTCAAACTTTTTTTTAAATGTAAATATTAAGAGCGTTAAGGGGTTTAAGATGCTAATGTCCATTTAATGTCTTTTAAAGGTCTATTAAAGGTCCATTGTCAGAGTATATGAAAAAAGGAAGACTTATTGACTGTGACATCAGTCACACATAGTATGATGACTTCCGCTACTGAGAAACCCAAGCATGTGAAAAGGGTCCATTATCTGATTTTGAGGTGAACATATCTTATCTGCAGAAGAGCTGGTGTGTTGTAATGCAGAGTAAAGAAATATAATGCATGCAGAGGAAAAAGAGTAACAGAAGTAATCCTCTTTGTTTATGTCATATTTAGAGGTCAGGGCTTATATTCTCCTGCCCTCGGTCTCGCAACGGCCTCATTAATGATTCAGACAGCGGCAGAGCCAGAACACGTTGAGCTCCAGACAGGAATCTGAAATACCGCCCCTGCATCTAATTTCCTCAAACAGCTTCGGAAACAAACTCAGCTGACAGTGTTTCTCAATTCTGACAGCACCGGAGAACCAAAAAAAATGGTTCAAACAGGGACATGCACACTCTGTTCTCAGGTTTTTCTTCAGCAGGAAGCTGATATAGAAGTTTCAATGCTTTATCTCTTTCCTGTTTTATACCCCGAATCACCAACTAGGGGGTTTATAAACACGAAATCATTGCACTGTTTATTTATTACAATGCAAATGTTCAATTGGTTCACTAAGATGGTTAAATTAAATTTCAAGAGTTCTCAGTTAGCTGATGATGGATTATAAAGCTTGTTCGGCATGGTGTCCCGGGAGAGAGCCCTGAGCTCATAAGATCCTCGAGCCCAGAGCTTCCTCCCATTTGCAGAGGGAGTTTGAGCTCAGGTAGATCTCGAGAACTTCCCTACTGTAGTAGCTAATGAACAGAGTGATTGCTCTAAAAAGATAACTACTTACTAGGAGCATGTCTATGTTGCCGAACCCAGAAGAAACCCTCGTGAGCACGGTGAGAACGTGTAAACTCAGCACAGAAACGTTGGCTGGCTTGGTAAGGACTAGAACCAGTGACGTTCTTGCTGTGAGAAAACAGGGCTAACCAATGGGCCACCGTGCCTTCCAATCAAGGAAAGGAGTAGGGATGGAAGGGAGATTCTTCAAAATGAAGATGATTGTCAAATAGAACTTAGGGTATTTACAGTGCATGGCTTAGGAATCGTCTGATTGGTAGGGATGTAACGGTATCAGAATTTCACGGTACGGTAATACCTCGGTATGAATGTCACGGTACGGTATTTATTGAATCATTTACAGGAAAAAAAAACTTTTGAAAATACTCCAAAAAAGTGCCAAAAGTGTCAATGACATACAAATTAGCCATTATCTGTAAGCTTTGAAACAGGAACTTCAATTTTAATAACAAAAAAATATTAAACCATGTAAAAAAAATAAAGTTTCAATTTAGTAGTGTTGAAAACTCATCACATTCAACATTTAATCACTCACTCACTTAGATAGAGATGGGTTTAAAGGAAAATTATCATATAAATAAAATCTGGTAAAAGCTGGTATCTCTGGGCATTTACAATGTCCCCTGCAACAGAAAAAAAAAACCTCTCATTTGGGACTGAGGTTTCTGGGACAAGAGAGATATGACTTGGCCCAGGTTGACAGCAGTGGGTATCGTTGTGCATTGTCTTTCCCCCACTTGAGAGGACAAACCATGAGTAAGATAGAGGTCTCATGTCTGCATCAATCTGAACAGTGTGCTGACAACACCGCTATTCAGTACGCGCGCGACAACACAGCTGATAAGAACTCGCGCGACAACACAGCTGATAAGAACTCGCGCGACAACACCGCTATTCAGTACGCGCGCGACAACACAGCTGATAAGAACTCGCGCGACAACACAGCTGATAAGAACTCGCGCGACAACACCGCTATTCAGTACGCGCGCGACAACACAGCTGATAAGAACTCGCGCGACAACACCACTATTCAGTACGCGCGCGGCGACAACACCCGCTTTAGAGTTTTCCAGCTCTTTTTGATCCCCGCTTCTAGCAGCACACTCCATTTCCGCATTACTGGATCTGTAGCGACAACAGACCGCAAGGATGATGGTCAAGCATGGGCTGATGGGAATTGTAGTTTTCGCTACCTCCCGTTCGCTTCATTCGCCTGAGCAAATTTTCTCAGAAGACCTATAGTTTTACCGAGTCATGCGACTTCGGTAATATCGAAAAAAATTAATATTGCGGTATGACGGTATTTACAATACCGTTACATCCCTACTGATTGGTGAATCATAAATGAAATAATGTGGGGCCAGATGCAAGCAATCATAGGCACGTGATCCTCTCGAACTTAGTTTATAAATAAACTTCACGAAGTGACTCAAATGAATGACTCTCTAGTGCTATTATTGGTTTGTCTGTCCAATGACAACTTTTCCAATCTCTTTGTTGCATTAGAAATGCCGATTGATTCTAATAAAATTGTTTAATTGGATGTTTCATGTAAATTAACAGAATTTGTACAAAAATGTTTCTGTGATTCAAGTAAGTGGTGGTATTATGATGGTTTGTCCAAACGACTCATTAGTTTTATTATGATTTTTTTTTTCAAAAAGTGGCAAATTGGTTTGTATGAATCATCCAAATGAACCAATTTACTAGAATGATTTTTGAAAATCTGATGATTTAAAAAAATATTTAGTGATTCAGTTGAGTGTTTTGTATTATGAAAATTATTAATTTGTCTCACCAGTGTTCGAGGAACAATTCAATGATTCAAGACGCTTGTGTTATATTGGTCAAGATAGTTTACATGATTTACATAAACTGATTCAAATAATGATTGTTTTTTAGTAAATTATCCTTGCAGTTTAAAGAATCTTTCTCTACTATACAATAAAGAAAGTCTTTTTCCCAATAAAAATGTTAAAATTGTTCACTAAAATGCTTCATTTAAATGAATTAATCATGATTCAAATGAATTAATTTGTTTAATGAATCATGACTTGCTAGTGCGATTATGATGGTTTTTTCTACCAGTGGCAACTTCGGCACTCTCTTTCAGTTGATTCCCATGAATCATTCAAATGAACCAATTCACTAGAATGTCTCATGTAAATCAAATTATTAAAAAAATTATTTGAGGAATGATTCAACTTGTTTTTTTTGGTTTATTAAGACAGTTTATATAATTTACATAAACTGATTTGAATAATGATTTAGTGTTTTAGTAAATTACCCTTGCAGTCAAAAGAATCTTTCTGAAATATACAGTAATTAAGTTTTTTTTTTCCAATATAAATGTTAAAGTTGGTAAATGCTTCATTTAAATAAAGTGATTCAAATGAATTAATTTGTTTACTGAATCATGATTCACTAGAGCGATTGTGATGGTTTGTCCAACCAATGGCAACTTCCGCACTCTTTCAATTGATTTGTATGAATCATCCAAACGAACCAATTCACTAGAATGATTCATGCAAATCAAATGATTTCATTTAAAAAATGATTCAGTTGAGTGTTTTGCAATATAGGTATTATTAATTTGTCTCACCAATGTTCTAGAAATGATTAAATGGTTCAAGTTGCTAGTGTTATTATTGGTTTATCAAAGATAGTTCTTTTAAATAATTCAAAGAATTATTTAGCACTAAAATTCTGACTAACTGTAGTGAACTGGTTCACTCAGACAATCCATGACAATTAACTGACTCAAAGATTCACTAACATTTTTATTAGCTTCTTCAACCAGTGACAATGTTTGCACTTTCTTTCATATTTAGCATTGAATATTCTAATACATTTGTGTGCATTTGCTTCATTACAGTGATTTATTTAAATGAACAAATTGAATTAATGATTCAGTAAGTCAAGGCAACGATGGCAGCATGCATTGTAGTTTTTAATTGCTTTTTGAGTACAAATTGATCTTGCTATGAGAAAGTAGCTGGACTATAAAGTTTGAATGCCATATAATGTCGCTGCCTAAAAGTAATTTCACAGTGAGAAAAGCAGCACTGCCACGTTGTCATGTGCATGGAGGTGGCGGTGTGTTTAAGTGTGTGGGTTTCGATCAACTCCAGATGTGCTGCTTTAGCAGTCTGCTCCACTACCGTCATCTGCTTAACAAGTGCAGGGCTGCGGAGTGGAGAAAGATCCCGCTGATGGCTCTGATGTTCCGCCATCACACACACACTAAAGCTATCTTTGGAATCGTATACTGCCACACTGCTCTTATTATGTCTGCAGCATTCAGTATGTAAACTGTGTGCGGTATGCAAATGCTCTGTATGCACTGAATACTCGGGTGGCACACTGCATTTGCCAAAGTACACAGATATACTATACAACATGGACTGCATGGAATATTATATCCCAGAGAATAATGCACAACTGACTTTCAAATTTCAACATCAGCTGCATTCTTTTCAGTGAATTATCTAATCTAAAAGTCAATGTTTTAGATCAACATGAATTCAAAATCGACCCTATTTACTTCAAATGAGTTTTCCTGAGTGCATTCATTTATTCTAAATGGGAAATCATGCCTAATGCTGTTTCTGTATGCATTTCTTGTGTGTTTTGGTATGTGCAAAGCGAGATACCACCGAAACCGAGTCTAACCAATAGTGTTAACAAAAAAAAGATAAAAAGACAGTTGCATTTTTTATCATGAAAAAGGAATAGCTATTTACAGATTGAATTAGCAAACTCTTATTGAGTTCAGTTCTTTAAAGTTATGAAATGAGAATTTATTAGTCACCTAATTATTATTTTTTCAATTATGCCTGACACTCACCGGCCACTTTATTAGGTACACCTGTCCATCTGCCCTTTAACTTAGCTCCTCACACACGCACAGGTTTACCAAAATTGCACTATAGAAGATTGGAAAAATCTGATGGTCTGATGAGTCTCGATTTCTGCTGCGACATTCAGATGGTAGGGTCAAAATTTGGCGTCAACAACATGAAAGCATGGATTCATCCTGGCTTGTATCAACGATTCAGGCTTGTGGTGGTGGTGGTGTGGAGGATATTTTCTTGACACACTTTGGGCCCATAAGTATCAATTGAGCATATTGTTGCTGACCATTTTTGACAACAGTGTACCCATCGTCTGATGGCTACTTCCAGCAGGATAACATATCAGAAAGTGCGAATCATCTCAGACTGGTTTCTTGAACATGACAATGAGTTCACTGTCCTTAAATGTCCTCCACAATCACCAGATCTCAATCCAATAGAGCACCTTTGGCATGTGGTGGAACAGAAGAATCACATCATGAATGTGCAGCCGACAAATCTGCAGCAACTGCGTGATGCTAACATGTCAATATGGAGCAGAATCTCTGAGGAATATTCCCAGTACCTTGTTGAATCTATGCCACAAAGGGTTGAGGCAGTTCTGAAGGCAAAAACGGGTCCAACCCGGTTCTAGTGAGGTGTACCTAATAAAGTGGCCGGTGAGTGTAAATGCCTAACACAATTATATTTACATACATTATATAAGACATAACTGGTTGCCTTCTGTAAATCATGGTTAAAAAAAAAATCAATAATTAAACAGGACATAATGTACACCAAAATAATTTTGATCTACACTAAAAATTGTGATTTAATCATGTCATGTAATAACAAAAAACAGTGTGATAATAATTATTTTCATTGCAACATATTGTTTTAAT
This sequence comes from Danio rerio, assembly GCF_052040795.2. Classification (NCBI taxonomy): domain Eukaryota; kingdom Metazoa; phylum Chordata; class Actinopteri; order Cypriniformes; family Danionidae; genus Danio; species Danio rerio. The sequence continues at coordinate 11,100,284 of NC_141041.1, forward strand.
TTTAATTTTTTTTTTTTTGGAAAGTATTTTTTGGGGGAAAGCGTGCAAACATCACAGCACAACCACCAGTACATTCAAAGACTTTCCAGTAGAATGTTTTGACTATTCTAATGCACCTGGTTTGAATGAGCCTCTGAATACAGAGCAGTGCGAAGCAGAGAAAGAGTAGAACTCTGTCACTATGCCAAGTCTGTGATATATTAGTGCTGTCTACTGTCTGTGTGAGGCGTCACTGAAGTTTCCCCATCTATAAACTTCTCTCTGAACACCCGACAGCTGCGACAGAGATGCAGAGAATGCTCAGAACATCAACCACCGACTCTTACCACAATAATCACAGACAAAATCTCAAGTACATAGAACAGAAATGACTTTTATCCCCCTCTCAATCACAAAATAATGGTCTGGATGTGCTGCAGATGACTAATATCACTTAAAGTGCCTCTATTATGCATTTCAAATGTCTCTCATTTTGTTGTGGGTGTCTCCTACACTAGATTTACATGCATGCATAACTGATAAATACTTTCACTTTCTCACTTTCAATTTCCCAAAGACTCTCAAATGATGTTTGATTCTTTTGAAGACTCCTTTTTTATGTTTTATTTTTTTATAATAATTTTTTTAGGGGTTTTCACCTTTTTTGATAGGACTGTGGAGATTTGTGGAAGGTAGAGATAGGGGAAGGATATCGAGCTGGGAATCGAGCTCAGGTCACCGTGAGCACCTCTGTGCTACAGTTTGTGTTGACACACTAACCACTAGTCTATTGGCGCCGACTTCACCTCCTTTTTGAAAGCATACTCTGCTCTGATTGGTCAGATGACGCAGCCTGTTGTGATTGGTCTACTTTTTAAAACATGTATCGGACACAAAACACACATTATCATATCTGTTCTTTCCTTCGGTGAATGTAAAAAACTAAATCATAGATGCATTGAATTGCAATTTCGATTTTGGCCTCAAACCATTTAAAAAACTATAATCGAGATAAATTAATATTGTTAAATAACTTTTTGTTTATTTTTTACTATGTTTTGTTTGACTTTTAGTTTGTTTTTTGTTTTTGTATTGTTTTTTACAGAAAATGTATAGCTCTCTTTTGATATTTTCTTTTTCAAATATTTCCCAAGTGATGGAAACATATTAGTAAACATTAGTTTTAATATATCAATTATTAATATTCCTTCGGCTGAGTCCCTTTATTCATCAGGGGTCACCACAGCGGAATCAACTGCCAACTATTCCAGCATATGTTTTACAATGCAGATGCCCTTCCAGCTGCAACCCAGTACTGGGAAACACCCATACACTCTAACATGCAAACTCGCATACACTACGGACAATTTAGTTTATTCAATTTCACTTATAGCGCCTGTTTTTGGACTGTGGGGGAAACCGGAGCACCTAGAGGAAACCCACACCTACATGGGGAAAACATGCAAACTCCACACAGAAATGCCAACTGGATCGTGCTACCCACTTCGCCACCGTGAGGCCCCCTTTTAATAACTAATTTCTAATAATTTGTTTCTTTTGCCATAATGACAGTAAATTAGTATACAAATAATAGTTTACTAGTTGCTTTGGAAGATATATTGTTCAGTTTAAAGTGCATCTTAAAGGCTTAACTAGGTTAATTTGGTTCACTGGGCAAATTGTTTTAATTGAACAAGTCATTGGACAACAGTTTGATCTGTAGCCAATCCAAAAATTTTAATTTCTTAAGGGAGCTGATATAGACCTTAGCAAAATGTTAAACATCATTTGTGAAATATATGAATATATAAAAATAATTTAGATATTAATAATAAATAATAATCTGAACTTCTACTAATTTTACAACTGTGCCTTTTGTTTTTCAATTTTATTTCGTTTCTTTATTGTTTTTTTCTTTTCTTTTCAAAATGTTTTGATGTGACCAAAATGCAACCCAGACTCAATCTGATTACATAGCCCTATATACATTTCTGGAGAGCACCAAATATGTGCCAGGAGGCACGTTATTTGAGACACTGCTCGCTGCAGAGCCACTTGGACTCCAATGGGGGGGAGCTTGAGCTTTAACTCCTCCTCCTATAAGCTGTTTTAATGCGTACACCCACCCCACCCTTAACCCCAACCCCAGTCACATCACTTGTAGAAGAAGTGCAAGGAAGGAGGAGCTGGAGCTCACGCTCCCACTTGCTGGAGCTCAGCTCTGCCCAAGTGGCTCTGCAGTGAGTACCACTTGGCGTTATTTTGCAGTTTTTGTTTTCATGAATACACCAGAGGCCACTGTTTGCTTTTTTAGATCTCCAATTTACCTCATATTTACATACCGCCCTGTAGCATTCGTTTTAAAAATAAAATGCAGCCATACGTACCTCTGACTACATAATTTGTGATCTCATTCATTCATTTATTCATTTTCTTTTCGACTTAGTCCCTTTATTAATCTGGGGTCGTCACAGCGGAATGAACCTCCAACCCCTTCAGCTCATGTTCTACTAAGCGGATGCCATTCCAGCTGCAACCCATCACTGGGAAACATCCATACACACTCATTCACACACATACACTATGGACAATTTAGCTTACCCAATTCATCTTTACCGCATGTCTTTGGACTTGAGAGGAACACCAGAGCACCCAGAGGGAACCCACGCGAACATAGGGAGAACATGGAAACTCCACTCAGAAATGCCAACAGACTCAGCCAGGGCTCGAACAAGTGACCTTTTAGCTGTGAGGCGATCATGCTACCCACTGCGGCACCGTGACGCCTATTCGTGATCTCCAGAAATGTATACAGGGCTACGTTTTCAGACTGAGCCTACGTTGCCAAAATGACGATAAAAAGTCATATTTATTTATTTATGTATTTATTATTATTAGCATATTTATTTATTAAGTCAGATTGACTACATTGCAATTTTTATATGTATACTTGTTTTCTAATTAAAACAAGTATGTGATAAAGTTATGATCAAGATCAAGACCAAGATTTTAGTATAACTTGATATATGCCTCCGTAAATACTCCTTTCTCATACACATTTATCCCTCAATGTTTTTTGCTCATTTTAATTTTATAAACTAGAGAAATCAAATCAGAAAAATATGTACATTAATAAAACATTTCATTTCAGCAGACTGTAGGCGATATTTAATTCATGAAGCTCGTCAATAAACTCCTTGATGGCAGACAGAGAGTCCGTCGGGGAGTCAGACGTCTATCTCCGTCATCAGAAGCCCAATCATCCTCCCACATCATCCAAACACATCCTCATTCACACACGCACACACAGACTGTTAGCCCATTAACCTCATCAGCTGCTTAACATGATAATTAAGGAAAAGAGCAGGGCTTTTCTAAATCGCACAAAAGGAAGTTACACAAACAGCGAAACTGAGTGCAGCTCGAACAGCAGAGATGTTGGATTTCATTCAGTTCGCTAATATGAATGCTAACATAGTATTAGCCATCATTAGCTTTTTCATTTTGTGTTTTTTTTTTCTTGACAGGATGTTATATTTCTATTTCTGTGAAAGCTAAACTTAGTAATGTGTTGGGAGATGGCTGCTAGGCAGTTTTTAAGTATGGACTGCTTATATACTCTATTTCAGTGGTTTTCAAACTTTTTCATCAAGTACCACCTAAGAAAAAAATTGTCACTCCAAGTACCACCAAAATGAGCAGTATTGAAATACAGTGGTGTAGTAGGCCCAGTAAAGCAGCAACAACTCTGCACAGTAAAACAATTGTGGCAAATTACCTCAGAAATATAGGCTATATGTCATACATGGCACATTATATACATAATTTTTGATACATTTTGAAATATAAGTAGCATGTACATGACATATTTCATTCCTCCGTGTACCACTAGAAGGAAGCCCGCGTACCCCTAGTGGTACACACAGTTTGAGAACCACTGCTCTATTTGTTTTGTTTTTTAAATGCCCGCATTATGCTTGTTCATTTCATTTATTTATTTAATAGGGGATGATGTACATTAATAGTAAGGTTTTGTCTTCAACGGTAGATGTTTTAACAAATAGAAAGGCCGGAGATACAAATAATGTCTCAGCTAGTGCAGATTTCAGCTGTTTATTTGTTTATTTTAGCCCAGTTCGGGAATCCTCAACTGAATATCTCACACTCTTTGACCTTGAGATTTTGTGTGTGTGTGTGTGTGTGTGTGTGTGTGTGTGTGTGTGTGTGTGTGTGTGTGTGTGTGTGTGTGTGTGTGTGTGTGTGTGTGTGTGTGTGTGTGTGTGTGTTAGTCTGCATCTGTTGTGGGAATCTGAGAACAATGTCCATTAACAGAAACATGCATAATCTCCAGAGGGAACAAAATCCTATCTTTATGGAGAAGATGGTTGGAGAGTCTCTCACAGGACACATTCATCTCCAGCCTAATGAAAATACACTTCAGCTCCTCAGATTAGACTGCTCAATCCAAAAAATAGGTATAATTTCATTGATGTAAATATGGTTATACAACAACAAACTGTACTATAGTAAAGTTTTATAAAATAAATACTTTTTAAAAATACACCTGAATAATCTGACAAATACTAAACAAAACAAAGCAAAATAAATTAAAAAAGAAGTTCCTTACCTCCTAAAACATTATTTAACAGGAATCAAAAACTGAACCCAGGTTTATTCTGAAAACGTGCTGTTATATACATTTCTGGAGAGCACCAAATACGTCCCAGGAGCTACGTTTTTTTTGTAGTTTATGTTTTCGCGAATTCACCAGAGTTCGTTGTGTACGCTTTTTCAGATCTCAAATTTCTCTTGTGAGTGCCATTTGTGCCTGCTCTTCCCGTGTAAATCCACCAGAGGCGACTGTTAACTCACTGACTGACCGATCGACTGACCAACCCTTCTCCATGCCTAAACCCAACCAATAGCGTTTCCAAAACCACAAATTGACCCACTCACCCACTTCCCTAAACCCAACCAACAGTGCTGAAAAGTAATCCAGAAGAAGAAAAGCCCTCGCCTGATTTTTACTACATTTTCAGATTTGACCACATTCTCACCCTGTTATTTACTTGTATTTTTTTTTTTTTTTTTTTGGCTTCTGTTTTCATTTTAAGCCCTGCTGACTCTGAGATTACAGCCACGATTCTGTCATCAGGGACTGAGGTTGGGTTGTGGTGATTTTGGAAAATCCTAAAAGATTCCTGAAATTCCAGGCTAAAATCGTTGATCTTTGATCGTTGGTTTGACATGTTCACAGACAGCCGCTTAGTGCCCGTTGTGATCAGATTTTTCCTCTGATGAAGTTCTGGCAGTGTCAGAAGAATTTAGACTCTTTCCTGCAGTCAAAACAAGAACCAATAGGAGCTGCAAACTTGTAACGCAATCCATGCAACAATTCAAATGACCGCGGGGAAATGTCAAAACAGTTTTTTCTTTCTGGTTTTAATATTGAGACTAGCTGTGTGCAAAATTGTTGCTGTGAGGAATCATTTCAGAACGCGGGATAGTGAAAGTGTCACAGGTGGATGACGTCAAACTCCAGGGGCATTTTCTTCTGTTGTTTGGCGCCTCTTTATTGTCGTTCAGTTTGACATTATGACAGCTGAAGTCTTACAGTGTGACATGAGAGTTATGTTCGTGCAGTCTGACATGCTATATTCGTTCAGGATTATAAAAATTGCACAGTGTAAGCCAGCCTTTAGCCACTTTCTGGAACTGTTCTTCGCTGGTCTCGAACCTCATCGTCATGGTCAGCTTCTCTTTGTATCTAAAGTCCCCCAATGTATATGGCGAGGTAACTGGGAAAACTGGTAACAGCAAGAAAGCCGTCCATAAGCAGTAGGTAAGCAGTCAGCTGGTAGGCTGAAAAGGATTGACGTCATACTGCCCTGTAGCATTTGTTTTAAAAACTAAATGCAGACTACTGCTGGCTACATAATTCGCAATCTCCAGAAATGTATATAGGGCTACGTTTTCAGAATAAGCCTGTGTTGCAAAAACTACAAATACTTCAAAAACTACATATACATTAAAAGAAAATCACAAAAAGCTATATATATATATATATATATATATATATATATATATATATATATATATATATATATATTTATATATATATATATATATATATATATATATATATATATATATATATATATATATATATATATATATATATATATATATATATATATATATAATAAAATATGTATATGTATATATGTAAATATACATATATAAAATTATATATATATATATATATATATATATATATATATATATATATATATAATTTTTATTAATAATAAAACATTTACATTTACAGATTAGTCATGAACTCATTTATAAACTCATTAACAGAGTTTGTCTTACACCCTTACCTCTGAAAATGATTTACAGAAACTTTTCTGATATTTTTTTTTTAACTGTAAAATATGCAAAGGAACATTACTTTACTGTTTCTGGTGTTGTGACAAAATCATCTCTTTTTGGAAGAAAATGCATAATTTTACGTCAAAATACATCACAAGGAGTCTTTAAAATACAAATTTTGTTTTTCTCTTGAATTTTATTTGTTATATGGTGGAGCAGAGAATGTGTTGGACTCCCATACCAAGCATTTGTTTTTAATCTTGAAATAGTATAAAGAAATTTATAAAGAAATGTATACTTTATTGTGGTGATCTCCTCAAGTACCCTACTTTAAAATGTGGTTGTTAAAGTTTGCAAGTGCACTATTTCCACTTGAGAAACTCACCTATGACATACATCAAAAGTCTGATGATTTTTAGCAGCTATGGACACCTTTTTGACATCACATTAATAATTTCTCCTGATTTTATGCATATTTAGCTTCTAGCCTGACTATATTATGATTTTTGCTTGTTTGTATATGTCCCATTATTTCCTACTGTATAGCAGAGACTGTTTTTGTATGTGCTGATGTATTAAAATCACAGGTGATTAATAATAGAAAAAAACATTTAAGCATTTGTTTTGTAATGAAAATGCTTCTAACATCTTTGTTTTTCCTATTTTTTTTCTTTTCTCAAAATCTGCAAACAATTTGCAAGACCCATGATTACTATGAACAACCACCAAAACACTCCCAGACAACTGTAAGACTACCACACATATGAACAAAAGGATTTTCAACAACAACTTCAGAAAGAAACACGACTTTCCTTTACCAAACAAATAAATGCATGCAAGTGTGACAGGTGTACTGCAACTAGCATCAAATAATGAATAAAATGAATAACAGAAGTGCAGAAGTTTCTGCTCACAAGTGAAAGCTCCCCGCTGTTTTCTGCAGTTTCTCTAACATTAACATTCAGATCCAGTCATTCACTGCGGTAAAACTTCAGCCAGTTACATACTTTATTAATCACTTCTGATCAATCCCAGAGAACAAATAAACATTTTAAGCCATCCATTTAGTACTAGAGTGGTAAACAATAGATGTTTTACTTACAGCAGAGAGACCACTGGCTTCCCTTACAATGGAAAGTAAAGTTAATGCATAAATCAATCAATAACGAACACAAAGAGCCCAGCATTACATTCAGATCTGCGCTATTACATCTAATAGAGGTTTTGATATTGATGTCAATGCTTGGCTAGTGTTCCTTGGCACAAATAACGAAAACGTTGTCAAATATAATAGATTGCTCGACTTTAAATACAAGGATTTGGAAACAGTTCCTATTTTGATGCTAAATTTGTGTCTGGCAGATGTACTTTGTGAAACGCTGATGGAAATCAATTATCTATTGTTCTGCAGCGAACTTGGCCATCCTGTGGCAAATCTAATCTCGCCCGGACAAGAATATCCATAATTGCGGACGTGATCTTTTCATGCTTGTTCTCATTTATTGTGATCTCCTCTAAAAGTAAAGCTAATATTCATGTGCGTGTGAATCTACATGGTGGATGTTCATTGATACTGTTGCCAGCTGAGGTGAATGATGAAGCTTTTAACCCTCCTGTTGTCTTAGTATTCTTTATACACATCATTCGCCCTTCGGGGTCAAAAAGGACCAGCCTTTATTATACCTCAAAAATTAAGCAGCTACATATAATCCTCAAATCTATTTTGCCTGAAGAAACCTCATCGTTTATTACATATAATCTAGTTTTCCAACATAGGCTTATTCTGAAAACGTAGCCCTATATACATTTCTAGAGATTGCAAATTATGTAGCCAGAAGTACGTGTGGCTGCATTTCGTCTTTCGGCTTTCCCGCTGTTTCCAGTTTGCCCAGAGGCTCGCAACCTATGTAGGCAGACTTGAGATGCAGAGAGAAGTTGACCGCGATGATGGGGTTGAGCAAGACAAAAAAAAAAGCCAAAAAATAAAATAACCAATAAATAACAGGGTGAGAATGTGGTAAAATCTGAAAACGTAGTAAAAATCAGAGGACTTTTATTTTTCTGGATTGCTTTTTAAAACTATCGGTTGGGTTTAGGGAAAGTGGGTGGCTACTGGTCAATCGGTGCTTTTTCCATACTATTTCAGTTGGGTTTAGGGAAGGAAGTCAGTGGGGGGATCGGTTGGTTGGTCAGTTAGTCGACAGCGTCTGTTAAAATTTACCAACACAATCTCATGGCAATTATTAACTTTAAGATTTAGTGGCCAATTCGTGTGAATTTATACGATCTTATTCGTACAATTTAGTACAATTTGCTTATCTCCCAATGACGGTTGGGTTTAGGGGCTGGGTTGGGTGCCACGCCTCTTTTTAAAAAGTACATTCTTATATAACTGAACTTGTACAAATTAGCCACTAAACTGACAAAACGTAAACAAAGACTATAGAATACACAAGACATGTCACCCGTATACTTTTGAATGAGGAAAAGTGTAACAGTCAATATAGAGAATGAAGCCTCGCCTTTTAGTACAGGAGCCAATCAGCGATCGCCATATGGCGAATAAAGCCCGCCTTCTAGTACAGGAGCCAATCAGCGATCGCTATAGAATGACAATTCTCCCGGGGACGTGAGTTTCTGCAGATTTTGTGTGATTCGAACATTTAGACATGAAACTAAATAGACAGTTGTTGTTTAATTTTATTGGTTATTCATAATTTGAAACAAAAACAATCTCTGGTGGATTTACATGAGAACAGCGGGCACGAACGGCACTCGCAAGAGAAATCTGAGATCTGAAAAAGGGTACACAGAGGCCTCTGGTGGATTTAAGTAAGAGGATTAGGCGCAAATGGCACTCACAAGAAAAAATATAAGATCTGAAAAAGCAAGCACAGCGGCCTCTGGTGGATTCGTGAAAACAAAAACTGCAAAAAAACAAACCTGGGATATATTTGGCACTCCCTAGAAATGTATATTGGGGTACATTTTCAGAATGAGCCTGGGTTGATTTTTTCCTTTATGAGTGTGGAGAATTTCATGAGTGATTAATCAGTGGGCATCACTCGATTTGAACTAAAGTAAAAGGTACATTTCTATTGATAAAAGTACCTGTATGAGTGTAAAATGTTTTTAGCAGGACAGTAAAAAAGTTAAAGCAGCAAATTATTATTCAATATCTGTATAATGACATAGGTATGACACAGGTATTACAAGAATGTGGTGAAATATAAGGACATTGCTGATGTCTTCATTTCTCAAAAAGCTTTTAAATCACACAGAATGAGTTTTTATTTCAGAAAGTAAAACTGTACTGTTAAACAATAGGAGTTGGGTTTAGGGGTAGGGTGGGGTTAGGGCAATAGAAAATACAGTTTGTATTGCTGATGGTTCATTGACCCAAAGGACAACCGTTGTACTCTAATGTGTACATTTTTCATGAAAATATGATAAACGTAATTTGGAATCTGGAACCAGTTCTAAGCTAGAAATGCTTCTTAGTACCTTACCCTACAGTTGAAGTCAGAATTATTCGCCCTTCTGTGTTTTTTTTTTTTTTTTCAAATATATCCCAAAATATGTTAAACAGAGCAATACATTTTTCACAGTATTTCCTATAATATTTTTTCTTCTGGAGAAAGTCTTATTTGTTTTATTAATAAAACCAGTTTTGATTTTTTTAAAAACCATTTTAATTTCAATATTATTAGCCTGTATTTTTGTTTCGATTGTCTACAAAACAAACCACTGTTATACAATGACCTAACAATGACCTAATTAACCTAGTTAAGCCTTTAAATTGCACTTCAAGCTAAATGCTAGTACCTAGTTAAATATTATTTACTGTCATCATGGCAAAGATAAAATAAATCAGTTATTAGAAATGAGGTATTTAAAACTATTAAGTTTAGAAATGTGTTGAAGAAATCTCTCTGTAAACAAAAATTATACATACAAGGGGGCTATTAATTTAGGAGGGCTAATAACTCTGACTTCAAATGTACATACAGTATAAATAATAGTAATAAAGTGAGTAGATTGTGTATATTTCAACTTTAATTTACTCAACAAGGTCTTTTGCAGTGAAAGCAAAAACTGACTATGGAAGAAAAGTGTATGCTAATGTTTCCTTTGAAATGTTTTTGAACTTTTTCAATTGTGGTGAGACACATTTTGGAAGCAGAAATAGACTCGTAATGCAGTAATTTGAGATCTTTGTCCTGTATGTGTTAGCTGTGTTCAGCATCTGCTCACGCTTTGCACTCATTGCTTGCTAAGCATGTTTACATTGCACATGGGAATGCGACAGGGCTGTGCACACAGAGCAGGTCATAGTGTTTAACACAGCTTTGTTTGGCACTTTTACTGGGAACCACTTTCTCTGGCTCTTCTCTGGCTCATTCTCCAGAGATAGATACAGATCCGGCCATCAATAGGTGACCATTTTAGACATTACAAGAGCTATATTCCGATATCTAAAATATATATAAAAGATATATAAAATATTTGCGGATAAAGTACTGTTTTTATTTATCGTTTATGTTGCACGGGTTTTAATTGAGATCCCGATCTTTTAATGTTTAATTGTGCAGCTTAACATCGAACGCATTAATGCAGGCTAAACAAGCAATGACAGAAGACACCCTTAATTAATAGCCTTAGAAAGCATTTAGGTAGGCCCCACCACAACTTTTTCCATCTTCGTTATATATTACAGGGAAGCCAAAATGCTTTCATACACGTAATTTGAATGAAGCAGGAGGCGATCTCTCTGCAATTGTTATAAATGTTGGATTAACCTACGTTCAAAAAAGTTATTAATCTGTGGGTCACATGCGTTCCGAACCGTGGGGTGTGATCCGTACGGATCATGGATCAACCGTGATCAGTTACACCCCTAGTTATGAGCAAAGTTTTGTATACACATTTTTAAAATTTATGCGCATCTTGGTGTTTCCATTGAGCCATTATTTTATATATAAATATAACCCAAAATCCACATAAAAATAGGTGGATGAAAGCAGAGTTAAATAATTTTTTAAGAAATGAAATATCTCAATTGGAAAAATCCCAGGCAGAATCACGTGTATATTTGTAAATAACAGAATGAGATGACTCAAATTGTTAATATGGTGGAAGAATGTTTTAGTAAAATTGAGATTTTTAAAAATGTGGCACAATGCGAAGGAGGGTAGTTTCAGGACATACCCACCAACTACATAATCGTCATGAACCAATGGCTGCTTTAAGCTGTTTAGGACCAAAACAAACTCCCCCAAAAGTTAGCAAACTACAGGAAACAAACTCAAAGCAAACTTTTTTGGGGGTAGATATTGATCTAAATGTCGTAATTTTAGTTTTTTCTTCTATTTAGTTTGAAGTATACCAGGGCCTTTAGTCCAGCTAAAAATCCAATGCACCTGCACCAGATTCATTCATTCATTCATTTTTCTTTCTGCTTAGTCCCTTATTTATTAGGGGTCAACACAGCGGAATGAACCGACAGCTAGTCAGAATGAACAAAATAACATCCGACAGCCGCACCATTAGCACTGGTGCCCCCCAGGGATGTGTTCTCTCCCCACTGCTCTTCTCCCTGTACACCAATGACTGCACCACAATGAACCCTCCATCAAGCTCCTGAATTAGGTGGACAATAGGGATGTAACGGTATTGTAAATACCGTCATACCGCAATATTAAATTTTTTCGATATTACCGAAGTCGCATGACTCGGTAAAACTATAGGTCTTCTGAGAAAATTTGCTCAGGCGAATGAAGCGAACGGGAGCTAGCTGAAACTTCATTTCCCATCAGCCCCGGCGTGGCCATAATCCTTTGCGGTCTGTTGTCACTACAGATCCAGTAATGCGGAAATGGAGTGTGCTGCTAGTAGCGGAGATGAAAAAAAGATGGAAATGATCGAACCTAAAGCGGGTGTTGTCGCCGCGCGCGTGCTGAATAGCGGTGCTGTCGCGCGCGTTCTGATCAGCTGTGTTGTGGCGCGCGTATTGTAAAGCGCCGAGGGGGGGTTGAGCGCGCATACTCGAGAGGTGTTGTCGCGCGCCTACTGAAGGGCTGGACTGGACGGAGGTTGTGTCGCGTCGCGGGGGCACTTTTGATCATTTTGGAAGGGCATTTTCTATCCAAGACTAAAAAGGGCATGTGCACTGCACAGGTTGAGCCCTATGTGTGCACGTGCCTGCAAATTGGGGAATACGACTAATAACAGTCATGGGGACTGCAGAAACACAGCACACTGTTCAGATTGATGCAGACATTGACTTGTACCGCAAAGAGACCTCTATCTCACTCATGGTTTGTCTTCTCAAGTGGGGGAAAGACAATGCACAACGTTACCCACTGCTGTCAACATGGACCAAGTCATATTTCTCTTGTCCCAGAAACCTCAGTCCCAAATGAGAGGGTTTTTTTCTGTTGCAGGGGACATTGTAAATACCCAGAGATCCCAGCTTTTACCAGATTATAGTTATATGATAATTTTCCTTTAAACCCATCTCTATCTAAGTGAGTGATTAAATGTTAAATGTGATGAGTTTTCAACAATACTAAATTGAAACTTTATTTTTTTACATGGTTTAATAATTTTTTGTTATTAAAATTGAAGTTCCTGTTTCAAAGCTAACAGATAGATGGCTAATTTGTATGTCATTGACACTTTTGGCACTTTTTTGGAGTATTTTCAAAAGTTTTTTTTTCCTGTAAATGATTCAATAAATACCGTACCGTGACATTCATACCGAGGTATTACCGTACCGTGAAATTCTGATACCGTTACATCCCTAGTGGACAACATTACTATTATTGGCCTCATGCGGAATGGTGACGAGTCTCCAAACAGACAGGAGGTGGAGCGGCAGGCTTTATGGTGCAGATACAACAACATGGAGCTGAACATGCTCAAAACGGTGGAGATTTTAGTGGACTTCAGGAGAAACCCCCCAGCAACCCCCCACACTCACCATCATGAACAGCACTCTGGCTGCAGTAGAGTCATTCAGGTTCCTGGGCACCACCATCTCTCAGGATCTGAAGTGAGACATTTACATATTGTAAAGAAAGCCCAGCAGAGACTGTACTCCCTTTGTCAGCTGAAGAAGTTTAACCTGCCATAGGAGCTGCTCATACAGTTCTACTCAGCTGTCATGCAATCTATCCTCTGCACTTCAATCATCGTCTGGTTCGGCTCAGCTGCCAAAACCGACCTTCATAGACTACAGCGAATAGTCAAGACTGCTGAACAAATCATTGGCACTACCCTTCCTACACTTCAAGAAATGTACTTTTCCAAAGTGAGTATAAGGGCTCGCAAAATCACTCTGGACGCCTCGCACCCAGCACACTACCTGTTTGAACTCTTACCGTCTGGTAGGCGCTACAGAGCGGCAAGCACAAAAACAGCTAGACACAGGAAAAAGTTTCTTTTCTCAGGCCATCTACCTCATGAACAGTTAGGCCCAATCCCAATCCTAATTTTGTAACCCTACCCCTTCCCCTTCACCTTGGCCTTTACAACAGAGGGTGAAAAGGACGGGCTTCAAAATTTACCCCTAAGAATTTGGACAGCACTACAGCACCTGCACACGTCATTATATGGCATCGCGATCTCATGCTTCATATGAGATCAGACAATCACGACTGACGTGCCCGGAGGTACGTATGGCTGCATTTTGTTTTTTCAAGTGAACGCTACGGGGCGGTCTGACGCCGCTTCTCTTCACGCTCGCAGACTGACGGCTCACCTCCGTGTGGAGGGCTTTCCCGCCACAACCAGTTTGTCCGGTTAGCTTGTGTTATGACGGCAGAGCGGAGGCCTGGAGGAGGAGCCGGCCACGGTGATGACCGAGTTCGAGTCCGGGGAACAGCGGTTCAGTAAGAAAACAAACAGAATCCAAAAATTAAAGCGAACAGGTTCATAATGGGGCAAGAATGCGGTGAAATCCGAAAATGTGGTTAAAATCAGACGAGGGCTTTTATTTTCTGGACGGCTTTTGTAAATTGTCGATTGGGTTTAGGAAAGGAGGAGGAGGAGGGTGGCTGGGTCGGCCAATTGGCTGGCCGCCCAGTCAATCGTTTAGTCATTCAGTCAGTCAGTCGGACAGACGGTTGCTCGACAGCGACTTCCGGCGGCTTCTTACGCGAAAACAGCGCGGGCGCACGCTCGCGAGAGGTGTTCGAGAAGCAAAAAAGCGTGCACATCGGCCTCTCTTGGATTAGCGAAAAAAAACTGCACAAATACGTACCTCCCGAGACGTATTTCGCGGTCTCCAGAACATCCGCAGGGCTACGTTTTCAGAATAAGTCTGGGTTGCAATTGGGACACCCCTACCCCCTGATGTAAAGGGGAAGGCTGAGGGGTAGAATTGGGATTGGGCCTTAATATTCTGTGCAATAAACATGTGCAATACCTTCTCATATGCATGTGTAGACAGCACCTTATAACCTGTGTATGTATGACAAATCAAGCATACAATTCAACATTCAGATTTTTTTGACTAACTGCATCTCTGTTTAATGTTTCGTCTTTTTTTCCATATTTATTTTGTGTTGTCACTTGTCACTTTATGTAGACTGGAAGCTTCTGTAGCCAAAACAAATTCATTGTGTGTGTGTGATGCACACTTGGCAATAAAACTGATTCTGATTCTATTCCAGCATGTGCATTACACAGCAGATGCCCTTCCAGCATCAACCCAGTACTGGGAAACCTGATTCATCATCTAATATTTTGATCCCTGGTGAACACATCTTCAACTAACAACAGCATTTGCTAATGCTACTGCTAATAGCCACCAAGAAAACCAACAAAACACTAATCCCTAAAGGAGCATCAAGATGGAGAAGATGCCATTAAGCTGGCATTTTCAGTTGCCCCAAAGGGCAGTAAGTCCCTTGAATGGTCATGCATTCTTTATTTTGAGCCAGACCTTTTGTGTGTCTGTAAGTGAGTGATCTAAAACAGGCACATCGTAGGTTTTAGCCCAGCCATCTGTCTGTGTGTCTGTCTGTCTGTGCTTCAGTCTGACAGCTGCTGGTCACTTCTGTCTATGGCTCGTGACAGCTAATGCAGTCTGCCAATGCTGATGGCCACACTGAGCCCAACTGACCGTGAAGCACAATGAAGCCCTGATAGCAGACAAGAGAACATTTAGAGATATTGATGTCTGAAAAAAACATACAGTAGAAAGAAGAAAGAAGTTTACATTTTAGCCAGCGTTATGCGTAACAAGATTTTCACACAGAAATTAAGGCCCAATCCCAATATTTTTTTTTACCCCTACTCCTTCCCCATGGCTGTTGAAACAGAGTGTGAAGGGGAAGGGCTTCAGATTTTACCTCTAAGAAATGGGACAGCACGACAACACCTGCACACGTCATCATATACTGTCAAGAGCTCGTACTTCATACTGTATGCGACTGACAATGGCGACTGCTGTAGTTATTCCAGTTGCATTATTTTTGGGTATTTGTCGTCAAGAAATCACTAAAGGCAATGTATGAAAGTATGTTGTAGGACTACTGTACAAGAGTTATTATTATTATCAATAGCTAAATTTAGTGTTTTTTTATTGTTTTTTTTAACCATGACGGTAAAACACGAATGGCATTAGGAATATATTAAAACATATGAGGAGTTCAGATGCAAAACCCTCTAAATCCATCAGACCTCTTTTCTTGTAAATGAGCATTTTCTATCAGGCTCCTATAATTTGTCATGGTCGGGTGAGGGGAAAAGGAGCGAGGACTCAATTGCAACAAATAAGGGTTTTATTAATAATAACGTAAAAACAAAAAGGCAAATCAAACTACCCCAAGGGGGAAAAAAACATAACTAGAAGACAAACAGACAAACTTGGCTGGGCTGGCAAGACAAGACTGGAACAGGAACACAGAGGGAGTATCCACGACGAACTGGCAAAGGACTGAAAACATGAGGGGGGTTATAAAGCAAAAGTAAATTGACAAACAGGTGAACATGACAAATTAATAATGAGTTAACAAGGAGGGTGGGACTAGACAATAGACGGGAGAGCGCATGACACAGAGAGACAATACAAGCCATGCGCTCACATAACACAACACTGAAGCACATGACAAAAGCACGTGACCACAATGTAAACACCGAGCCACGTGCTTTGACAAAAGACGCAAGACACAAGCACACGATGAATGAAAACACTCACCGTGCGCTCACACACGCAGCGTGCATGCTTCATCCCAGCGCCGACCAAAACCGAAACCAACAAGACTGAGACGCTGGGAATGAAACACCCCTGCTGACAGACGAAAACACAAACACGAGTACAAGAGCGCACGTGTCTGAGGGACGCAGAGCGCGCGCGCGGCCGCGTCAAGCAAGAGCGCGCACACTCTGCGTACACCCACGACGGCGCGCGCACACACAGAGACAAAAACAGGACCAGACATGGGTAGTGTCCGAGCTCTGCCACCAAAACAAGAATTTACAAGACCAGAGTGGCAGAACCCTGACAATAATTAGGTTCAGAAGTTTCATTTTATAGCTAATGATAGGGTTATTATCTAGTAAATAAAATACCTTTTTTTTCAAAAATGTCACTTTAGACATTTCTTTGGTTTTTAACAAGGTGGTCAAAAACAGCTAAACCCAGCAGTGCTTTTTCATGCAAAAACCTCTAAATCCACCTAATAAAACAAGACATAGTATATGTATTTAGTTGAAAATCACTAAAGATATGATTAGAAATTATTTGACCAAACATAAAACGCATTACACAAAGCACCTGAAATTTTAAATATATAAATCTGTCAAGTAAGTGGCGGTACATGATGAATGAATGAATGAATGAATGAATGAATGAATGAATGAATGAATGAATGAATGAATGAATGAATGAATGAAGTCTGTCAGGTAAGTGCATTAATCAGTAACATTAAAACTGACATAATTAAATCTTAACAATCTGTT
This sequence comes from Danio rerio, assembly GCF_052040795.2. NCBI lineage: Eukaryota > Metazoa > Chordata > Actinopteri > Cypriniformes > Danionidae > Danio > Danio rerio. The sequence continues at coordinate 11,117,606 of NC_141041.1, forward strand.
GTCATTTCTGATATTTGAGAATTAGATTTAATGTAAGTAGAGCAATGTAAACATTGCAAACATAGTAAACTAAGCTTGGTAGATTCAAATAATGTAGTGTAAAACATTATGAAACATTAATATCTGTGCCTTTTCTATTAATATAAAAAGCTTATCAGATGTATAGGTAACAGGGCCGGAGTGGGACACCTTTTCAGCCCTGGAGTTTCAAGCCTCAGACCGGCCCACCTCAGTTCACGACTGACTATATTAAAATAAGGTCATTTCCAAATCAGTTTCTAATGACACGATCACGTCTTTTTTTTTGAGAAAACAGCTGCTCTAGAACTTCAAATGTTTAACAACCCTAACAGTATTATATGTCTTAACAATATAAATGAAAACAAGTAAATACTCTAACGAGAATCAAACCCGGGTCCGCGGTGCCTTAACCTAACGTGCTAACCGCTGGACCACAATAGATGTGTAGTGAATGGTGACACAAGTTTTATCTTGCTCACAAGGCTGCGAGAAAATAGATGAAAAGAGAATAGTTGCGGTACAATAATGAATAAAAAGGCTGTGGTCATGTAAATAAATAAATTTAAAAAGTGTGACTGCTGAGAGCAACAGATTCTGGAGCTAGGGACACCGGCCCTCACGGCCAAAAAACGGACCGGCCCACCGGGAATTCGCCCGGTCCTCCCGATTAGCCAATCCGGGCCTGATAGGTAATATGAAGTAACACAAATAATGAGTAGTTTTATACATTATATTTATCTTTTTAAAAAAATAGCTTAAATTAGCAAATAAAACACAAGGTTTTTAGACACTTTTAAAAGGTGTCATTCTTTAATTCTCGCCATACTTAAGGTCTTGGTCTCTTGTTTATCCTCAAAGCATCCATGTGGGATAAAAAAACGACATCTTAACTCTGTCTTTTGTGAAACACAGTTGCTGTTTATTGTATAGTAAATCAGACTTATTCAAAGTAGTGTCTGTGCAAAAAATCGTTATGAATCCATGCTACACTTCCAGCTGTACAATGTGTTTTCTTTTTCTTATAATGCACAGTTTTGAGGTAAGGGACGTTTTCATTTGTCATTTACTAACAGACGGACAGGCTCATCCAGTTCATCAAACTCCATCTTTTAAAATCGAAATCGAAATAAGTATATAAGCGGAAGAAGTGTCCTCATATAAGCCAGCTTATTAGCGCACTGCTACATTGAAATCATATGATTCGATTCGCACCTTCTGATTGGTTCTCGGGATAGTGGCTTTTGCTGTCAAAGGCAAGTGGCGTTTAGTGGGTTTTTCCAACAAACTGTTATTTCTGAATGCGCTGAGATTTAGATGATTAGAAGCAAATCTATTTCTTGATGAAGTAGTACATCCTTAAAGCATTCACTCAATGCCATTATCTCATTTTTGGCGAAAGTGGCGTTTAAGCCTAGTTCACATTACAGGATTTTTTCAACATCAGCAGATCGCTGTGCCGTTCCCATTACATGACTTGACTTTGTGTCTTTTAATCGCTGTGGTGTTCACACTACGCGACACTCTGTGAATGATCCACAAGAGGGGGGTCACACACTACATGATCTGACAACAACTCATTCCCCAACAGCTCATTCAAGCTACCAAACCACAGCCAATGAAATTTTGAGGGAGGAGTCGTCAGAAAAAGCTGAACACTATAGACCAATTACCAACCTACGTCACACATGACGTCACACGGGTCCCTGGTTGCAGAAAACAGAAAAGCTACAATGGGAAAGATGTCGTGTTTTGCGATAGGATGCCAAATGCGAGTCCAAAAATAGCAAACTTAACTTTTACCATACACCACACACTGCTTTAATACCGACTGCAGACGTCTTTGGCTAAATGGGAGCTGAATGAAGTAAGGAGCTAATTAGAAATGCTGGACTCTGCAGTTCTCGTCATATCAGGTCAGTTCACGCTATGCTGAATCATACACATCACTCGTTTTTGATTGCAGAAATGATTTCAGCAAAAACAGTTACATGTGGTTAATTAAACTGCTGACACTGAACGCTAAGAATGAAACGTGAAAGTTTATTAAGGTAAACTTAGTTTTATATTATTCACACATTCATTCACTGACAGCTTGTGACAAACTCCCTATATTGTTTACCACGGCACTTTGAATATTCGGTCTGAAATAACCTGCAAGTGTGACTTGAAAACATCATTAACACTGTTTATTTGACTGTGAACAATGTTGTACTTTGATAGTCATTGGCTGTTGCTAATATGATTTCGCTATTTAGAGTTTGCAAATAATATTTTTTATGAAATTATATAATTAAGGAGAAAGTCTGAATGTGCGAATATAAAACCAACTTTACCTCTATGTGTAGGTTCACATACCCTGCCGTACAGGTGCAGTTCACTGTCAGAATGCAGTCGTTTTGCGTGTTGGTGATTAATTACCCAGGCCTTGTATATCGTTAGCTCCGTCTTGTTTCCTTGTGTTTGGCTAGGCGAAATCTCGGTGTTTAGCTCTTGAATCTGGTCATCATGGAGCAATATTTATTGCACATGACCTCAAAGAACAACATTGTTGGCATCCAAAGACTTGTAAACCTTTAACTTCTCTCTTGTAAAATCACTGAAGCTTCATTGAGATTGTATATTTCGGGCTGAATGCTTGGTCACTTCGTCTAATCCAATATTCATTGGGAGGGAGCTATCGCAAATGGAGCTGTCAGATGAACGCCGCTTACTTTAACGTTAATTTTGCTGAATCACTGTGGTTGTCACTGGGTGACGAGCTGTTATAATATGCTGTAAGCATTATGTAAATAATATATATAATATGTAAGTAATATATCTTATTTCTAAGACAACAACAAACTCTGCACCGCTTCTGATGTCATCCCCTTGCTGTAAATGCTAGGGCTCCCGGTTGCTTTCTGCCACCTCCCTGCGCGCGCATCCTGAATGTTTACAAACATGGTAATTGGTCTATTGGCTGCTTGTGTGCTGATTACATCACTGACAGCGTTTCAAGCTTTGGAGAAAGCATTTAAAAGCATCGTCAAATCAGTTGATTTATCAGCGGATTAATCACTCATCTGCAATGTTCGAGCGGATAGATACACAGAGAGTTTTTAATTTTTGTAATTGTATAACTCTTTGAAATAAAACTAACAAATAACACCCTGCCGTTTTCTAACTATCAGTGTATTTCTTTCTGACATTGTCATTTTTTTTTTATTACAAAACAGTAATGATCTGAGCATTTCTGCCTTAAATTACCATATTGGTCAAAATGACTGCATGCATGTCTGATACTTTTCGCTTTGACTTTAAATATGTGTGCATTATTTTGCCTAGCAACTTACTGCTAACATAAACAAAACTTTCTGATGGCAAAAACATCAATTTACTTCAGATATCTTTCAAAACAGCATATTCTGTGCCGCAAAATAGCTCCTGTTTGAAAGGGAAAATGAAAGCCAAGACCTTTGCATGTTCTAGTATCTTAACTACATATTTATAGGCTGTATTACCAAAAAAAAGATTATATTTTAGGGTAATGGTGTCATTAAATATGATGCCAGACATTCAAAGCTTAATTTTAATATCTCAATAATAGCTTTGAATGTAAATATGTTGTGACAATATGGTGTTATATATGAGAACGGTCAGAATGAGCAGTATGGTAATTCTAATAGTTACAGAAACTGTTAATATAGCCTACTCTCATGTCTGTGTTAACACAGAATGAAGCGAGTGCACTGATGCCCATTCTGACCAATCACAGATGTTTCTGCTGAGCTCCTGAGCACACAGGCATTCAGCTCATGCTGATATGCTCTTTCATTGGCTGCAGCTCGTCACTACATTGGACCACACGTGGGGTTGAGTCGGCCGACTGCTCTGGAATATTTAGCATGCTAAATGTTGGATTTCCGTCTGCGAGGTGTCGGCGACGCGTCAGCGAGCCTTGTTGATGCGTTGTTCAATAGTTCACACATAAAGAGCGGCGAGCGCTGTGCACCCGCAGATTTCTTCCAAATCACAGCCCAATCTGTCGGCGAGCTTGTTAACTTCCAAATCGGGCTCAAATCAGGCTTAAAATCCTCTAGTGTGAACTAAGCTTTAGCGGCTTTTGCATCTGAACTCTTCATGTGCTTGTTTGTTGTAAAAATTTGTAATAATGAAAAAAATACTAATTTGTGCATCTCCTTACTTCTGTGTGCAGCCATGCTTCCGTTGTAGATGGTGTGTTCTAGGAAATTTTCGTACTCCTTGGTTTTGAGTGCAGTTTTGAAAAATCTCTGTTTCAAGGGCGATCTAGTCCTTACCCTTAGCCCTACAGCTTAAAGCTAAAAAAAATTGGGACACCCCTACCCCTTCACAGGAATGTGCAAAATGAGGGGTGGGGGTAAGGGGAAGGGCTAAGGGCTAGAAGTTGGATTGGGCCCAAAGATATTCATTGTAAGGCAAGGCAAGGCAAGGCAAGTTTATTTATATAGCACATTTCATACACAGTGACAATTCAAAGTGCTTTACATGAACAGGAATAAAAAGACAAGTTTAGGAACATAAAATGCAGACAATAAAAATTATTAAAAACAGATAAAAACAAATTAAAAGGAGTATGTAATCCTTTATGGACTAAGCAATCCCAAAGTGCATTGAAACATGCAAAGTTCAATTAAAAAATAATGAAAAAAAACTGACTGAAAGACCTGTAATGGGTGTGAAAGACAAAGGAGACATCCAAAACATGTAGGGTTGGTGGTCTTTCAGGAACTTGGTTGAGAACCACTGACTTAAAGGGATAGTTCACCTAAAAATTGAAAATGTTCCAAACCAGATTGAGTTTTCTTCTGTTGAACACAAAGGACGATACATTGAAGACTGCAGGAAAAAGGCAGTCATTGACAAGCACAGTATTTTTTGTTACTACTATGAATGTCAATGGCTGCCTTCTTTAAAACATTCTTCAGAATATCTTGTTTTGTTTTTAAGAAAAGAAAGAAATTCATAAAAGTGTACTAAAATTACTTGAGTGTGAAAAAAAATAAAAAAAAATTTTGGTTAAACTATCCATTTCCGTTTATAAATTCTCTCCTATGGCCTCATGGGAGAGTAAAGTGTCCATCAAAGTGTCTACTAACTATCATATAACAGCTAACTGACAACCATATTCTGCTGCAGTGTGAATATGGCTGAAGTGTGTTGATATGGACAGAACCTGCCAAAATCGCAGAGGAGTGTGAGATACGTCTTTCTGTCAAATTGACAGGCTGTGTGTGCTTTACAAGAACAAGTCATAGTAGGAATTGCTCTACTGGAAATTATTTCTATTCTAACTCAAATATCTAAACTTTCTATACCGTTATTTCGAAGATTTAGATGATGTTTTGAAAAAAAAAATGTGTCAGGAGTTTAAGAAATTAAAAAACCAAATACTTTTTATTCAGCAAGGATGCATTGCATCAGTTAAAAAGTATTAGTTAAGACATCTATGGCACTGAACCAGAAAACCAATCTTGCGTTGCACAGGTATTCCAGATTTTTCAATAGTTACAGTATATCTAAGTCAAATATTGTCCTTACAAACCATACATAAGTGGAAAGATTATTGATTCAGCTTTCATACGACGTATAAATCCCAATTTGTATAAATGTTTACATATGTAGAGATGTATAAATATTCTGAATTATAGTTTTGTTGTCCGGGGACACATTTATAATGGCATCCTTTGTCTAATTCCACAAAAAGTGTCACGGTTGCAGGTTTGTGCGCTCTCCCGGAATGTCTGTGTGATCATGTGGGTTTGTTTTGCTTTTGTGGCCCACGTGTATTGTTTTGGTCACGTGGCCTTACGTCACTCCGCTGGATTGATTTTTCGCCAGCTGATATACATCATCGTGACTATATAAGTGCTACGTGTTTAATGTTCATTGTCAGTTCGTTACGTGTACTCATGTGTGTCTTTCTGTCTGTGCTCAGGACAGTGAGGAGTTTCTGCTAGAGCCTGATTTCCTGTTTGATTCCTGTCCTGTTCCCCTAGCCTTAGCACCGCACTCTTTTGTTGCACCTGTTTTTTGAGTTTGACTGTGTCTAATAAATTCCTTTGTTCACTCGCTATTGGATCCTACCCGAACATTTATTTGAACGTGACAAAAAGTTTATTGAGCTGTGTTTTTCATTTGCCAAGTATTGGTTGATTTATTTATTGCGTCTTTGTGCCATTTGACAAGCTAAGTTTTTATCTAGTTCCAATGTACTGATCCATTTACTTTCATGATACTAGTCTAACGAGAAAAAAAAGATTTTAAATTGAACTAAAAGCCACTACATGCTTTCTAAAAATATAGAGAAAAGAAAATAGGACCTAGGACTGACCCCTGTGACACCCCCAATAAAGAAGCCTTTTCCCGGAGATTTTCAGGGCTAACTGAAAAGTATCTGTTACTTTGATACAGTTCTTTGAATTAAGAGTCTGGGTTTGTATACATACTGCACATAATGATAGAAATGTAATGTTTGGCTAAAGAATATTGAGAAATGAAAATGTACTTCAGGTTTTATCTAACGTAATACTACAAAAGAGCTTCTCTAGTCTCTTACATCTGTGCCAAACCACACACATAGGCATATGACTGACTGACTCATTTGGGGAAATTTTAGCAGAAGTGGTTGGCGAGTTAGCGGGCGTTGGCTTCAGAGGTACCCTTACATGCTTTTTTTAAATAAATATGGCCGACAGAGTTCCTAAAAACAGAAACTCTGGAAACCTATCTTTAATTTAGAGATAATGATGATGATACTGCAGCCACCTTTACGTAGATTATGATGGGTTTAGCTCTGGTTAAGCAAAATGACTGACTCCAGGTTAATGGCCAGCTTCATTGCCTCTTTGTTCGAGACAGTTTGGGACTGTTTAGACAGGCCATCCTTAAACTTTTGCATAACCTAAAGCTTTGCAGACCACAATTCAAATCCATCTAAAGTGTGTTCTTACAAGCTATGAAGACATAATAAACCTTCTTCTAGTGCTGCAGGATATTGGAAGAATTTGATATTGCGATATTTTATTTTTCTGTGATCTATTGCTTTATGAATATCATTTCACTAAATGGCTTGAAAAGCTCTATCTGGAATGAAATTGTTCATTTAGATTGGTTAGAATAATCTTGTGGCGAAGTGACTCAAAGTAATTGCAAGCATAAATAAATAGAGCAAAATAAAAGTGAAATAAGTAGTCAGATATGCAGGTACAGTAATACTGTATGATACAATATGATACACCTCAAGAAAACCATATACAATCATATCATAATATCTAAATGGGTAGGGGAAAATGCATCCAAAAGGTGTTTTTTTTTAACAGCACATATATTTTATAGAATTGCATCAGTGGTCTATTTTCGATCTGCCGTTACGAGAAGCTCCACCTCATGTACTGCGTTAAACGGTCGCAATGCAAGGCGGATGATTCATTCAGATCTTTTGTACCTTTAAATAAACATCAGTATTTGGCCACATGTATCATGGGTGTAATTATCATGATAAATCAGCATATCGATATTTTGCCCCACACCTATTATTGAATAATCAAATGTAATATAAAATATAACTGTACATTCTTCATTGCTGATCAAAAATATCGCAATCCACATTGCAGATCCTTTGATGTAACTATTGATGTGACTACCATATTCACTGGAAAAATTTAAGAAACTGCACAGCACCCTAACTCTTAAAGGTGTGTATCTTCGCCATTAGTGCACCACTAATTAATTATTACTGAAGCCATGACAGCTAGCAAATCTACACAGTTTATATTAAAAAATTATAATAAAATTAGCCGAAGTGGTGGCGCAGTGAGTAGCAAGTTCGCCTCACAGCAAGAAGGTCGCTGGTTCGAGACAGTTGGCATTTCTGTGTGAAGTTTGCATGTTTTCCCCATGTTCGAGTAGGTTTCCTCCGGGTGCTCCGGTTTCCCCCACAAGTTCAAAGACATGTGGTACGGGTGAATTGGGTATGCTAAAATTGGCAATAGTGTATAAGTGTGTGTGTGAACGAGTGTGGATGGATGTTTCCCAGTGATAGGTTGCGGCTGGAAGGGCATCCGCTGCATAAAAACATATGCTGGATAAGTTGGTGGTTCATTCCGCTGTGGCGGCCCCAGATTAATGAAGGGACTAAGCTGAAAAGAACATGAATGAATGAATGAATAAATAAATAATTAAATATATAAATGTGAGGAATTACATATAGACGGCTTTTTCAGTGTTACCACTTTGTCCATTTGACAGACAGAGCAGAGTTGACGGCGACAACGGGGTTCAAGTCCGGTGAAGAATGTTTCCAGAAGGCAGGTAAGACAAAAACAAATGCCAAAAAATAAAACAAACAAGTAAATAACAGGGTGAAAATGTGGTAAAATCTGAAAATGTAGCAAAAATCAGGCTGCAAAGAGAGCTTTGCTTTTTCTGGATTGCTTTTGAAAACACTGTCGGATTGGTTTAGGGAAGAGGATGGGCGCTGGTCTATCGTTGCATTTTAAAACACTATTGATTGACTTTAGAGAAGGTGTGGGTGCGGTTATTGGTCGTTTGGTCAGTCAGTCAGTGGACAGCGTCCTTTGGTGGTTTTACGCAAGAAGAGCAGGTGTGAAATGTACTTGCGAGAGAAATTTAAGATATCAAAAAGCATACACAAACAAAAACTGCAAAACATAGCTCCTGGGACGTATTTGGCACTCTCCAGAAATGTACATAGGAGTACGTGTTCAGAATGAGCCTTGGTTGCTTTTAGTTACTTTTGTTCAACAAGACTGCAATAGTTTGCAGACAACAACCTCAAAACATTATTCAATTCTATGTGCCTCACACAAGTGAGTGGGCTTGACAAACCACCTGAAGAAAACACATTTTCTTCATTTCTGTCTGACTAGTTTAACATACAACCCAAAATCTCAAACAAATGCTGTGCATTTATGAATGCTGTGCTTCATGCAGATGAGTGGGCTTGACAGACCACCTGTCTTCTCTCTATTAAAAATAAATAAATAAATAAATGAACCTCCCCCTTCCTTACTCTAGCACTTAATTATCTGAATGCTATTCCTTTGTATAATTAGCACTTCTTGTGTTTCCGTTTCCAGTTTCAGTTTCAGTTTCCTTTATTTATTGTCATTCAAATCATCACAATAGAATTGTAATGCAGAACGAAATTACGTTGCAACAGACCCAACAAGAACATAAAAAACATCACTATAAAAACACTATAAAATCCTTACATGATAAATAAGCTTTTAGAATTCCATAAAATCTAAAAAATATAATTATATAAGATATAATCCATTTTTAAAAATCTCTGAAGAGAATAACCTAATACTCAAATACCTATTTCACCATTTGTTGTAATATTAACAATTTATGCTAGTTTAACAAATTTATTATTTAACACTAGCTTTCAACAATGCTTAAGAAATGGTATTATTTAAAAGTCTTATAATGACAGGATAAAAACTATCTCGAAACCGCACTGATTTGCTCCTCAGACTTCTGTAACGCCTGCCTGATGGCATGAGTGAGAGCAGGCTATGACCAGGGTGGGTTGGATCCCCTAAAATGTTATTTGCCCTAGACAGACAACGGCGTTGGTAAAGTTCCTCGATAGATGTCATTTTGACTCCAACAGACCTTTCAGCTGACTTTATGATCCTCTTAATGGTGTTCTTATCAGACACACTGCTATTCTCATACCAAAGGGAGATGCCATTTGTAAGAACACTCTCAACAGCTCCTCTGTAAAAAGTTGTGAGGATTGATTGGCTGAGATGTGCTCTTTTCAACCTTCTCAGAAAGTGCAGTCGCTGGTGCGCTTTCTTCGCAAGACAAGTGGTATGGAGAGACCAAGTCAGGTTATTTGTAACATGGACCCCCAGGAATTTTATCTGCTGAACAGTCTCCACAGCAGTGTTATTAATATATACAGGGGAATAAGTGGGGCGTTTCTTTCTGAAGTCGATCACCAACTCCTTAGTTTTATCAACATTCAGAACTAAATTGTTATCGCAGCACCACTTTGTGAAGAGCTTTACTTCCTCCCTGTAGTTCCTCTCATCATTATCCTGGATGAGACCCACTATTGTGGTGTCATCAGCATATTTAATAATGTGATTAGTGCTAAGTTTTGCACAACAATCATGGGTCATCAGAGTGTATAGCAGTGGACTCAAGACGCACCCCTGAGGGGAGCCTGTATTGAGCAGAGTGGTAGATGACGAAATACCCTCCACTCGCACAAACTGTGGCCTATTAGTCAGAAAGTCAAGAATCCAGTTCCGAAGAGGTGTATTCAGACCTAGAGATGCTAATTTGTTGACCAGGTGCTGAGGAATAATAGTATTAAAAGCAGAGCTAAAATCAACAAACAGCATCCGTACCGATGTGTTTCTACTCTCCAAGTGTTCAAGACTCAGATGCAGTGCAGTGGAAATAGCATCATCAGTAGACCTGTTTGGCCGATAGGCAAACTGAAGTGGATCAAGTGAAGTAGGCAGGATGGAGGTGATATGACTTTTTACCAGTTTCTCAAAGCATTTCATTATCAGTGAAGTTAAAGCTATCGGCCGATAGTCATTTAAAGAAGTGACTGAAGGTTTTTTTGGCACTGGAATAATAGCAGATGTTTTGTAACATGATGGCACAACAGCTTGATGCATAGAGATATTAAATATGTCCGTCAGTACAGGCGCAAGTTGTTCTGCACACCCCTTGAGTACTCTGCCTGGTATTTTGTCAGGCCCTGCCGCCTTACCAGCGTTTACTTTCTTTAGGGTCTTGCGGACATCAGTGATATCAAAGCTTAGCACCTGCTCGTCATGCTGCAATGTGGCCTTCACTGCTGGTGTATTATTAACAGCATCAAACCTTCCAAAGTAGTTGTTAAGATCATTAAGAAAGTCAATGTTATTTTCACAGGACAGTGAGATGCTTTTATAGTCTGTAACAGACTGAATACCCTGCCATAAACTTCTAGTATCTTTGTGGTCCTGGAAGTATTCTTTAATCTTATTTCCATGGGCTCTTTTTGCCACTCTGATTGCCCTATTCAGATTGGCCCGAGCAGACCTAAGAACAGCTGCATCCCCACACTTAAAAGCAGAGTTTCTTGTTTTTAGCAAAGCCCGCACCTCTGCAGTCATCCAGGGTTTTTCATTTGCTCTGACTTTAATGTTCTTAGTGACACAGACATCCTCCATACACTTAAAAATATAACTGGATACAGCATCAGCATATTCATTAATATCTGTGCCTTGACCATTTGTGGAGGCCTCTCTGAACACAGTCCAGTCTGTGCAATCAAAGCAGTCCTGTAATTCAGACATAGCTCCCTCTGGCCAAATTCTCACTTGTTTTATAGAGGGCTTGGTACTTGTGAGACGGGCTTTGTATGTTGGTATTAACATAACAGAAAGGTGATCTGATGAGCCAAGATGGGGGCGAGGAACTGCTTTGTATGCCAGTTTAATGTTTGTGTACACATGATCCAATACATTCATACCTCTTGTGGCAAAATTTACGTATTGAAAAAAGTGGGGGAGCACTTTCTTCATGTTTGCCTGGTTGAAATCACCTGCAGCAATGATTACTCCTTCTGGATGAGAAGTATGAAGTCTGTTTATAAAATGGTATAATACATCAAGGGCTTGTTTTGTATCTGCATCTGGAGGGATATATACAGCAATAATAAAAACAACGGAGAATTCTCTCGGAAGATAAAAGGGGCGGCACTTTACTGTCAAAACCTCAATATCAGGCGAACAGTATGAGTAGATCATATTTACATCCTTGCACCATCTATTATTAACATAGATGCAAAGACCACCACCTCGGGATTTCCCGCTGAGTGTGCTGTTTCTATCAGCCCGGAATACAGTTAGCCCCGTTAGGCTTGTGTATTGCCTTTTCTTGATGAATCGCTGAATGCCTCCTCAATTGTAAGCTGCATTGGGCAAAACCATCTGCCAAATGAATAGATGTAAATGTAATAAAAAGTCACAATAAAGATGCTTTTTATGCCATACTGTTAATTACTGCTGCCACAATTACTAGCAAATGTATAAATATTTATTTCTTCACTATTGTATATATATTGTTAGTTATTAAGTCTGAAAAAGATATAAGTATATTAGCAAAAGTAATATTTTTGTGCAATTTCAGGAAATTTAGACGAAATATAAAATGCTAAAAATGTAATAAAAAGTGACAGTAAAGTAATTCATAAATTATTTTGATAACTGATGATCATATTTTAATTAACACTGTGATTGACCAAAACAGTCATCAATAATAATAATTATAGCTTCAAAAGTGACACAACTGTTTGTGAGTTGTCCGTTCGGCTTCTGTCGCTCCTATACAGCAGATGAGATAGTCTGCAGTCATTGTAATGCCTGAATGAGACAGAGACAGACATGCCCGCATCACAAACACAATCACAGCCCTGGGTCATGGAGGGTTTGATGGGGAAAATGAAACGAGATCAGTCCTCTAAATAGCCACAGTGATGTCGCTCTCTACCTTTCTGGCAAATAATGTTCTCACATCAACGCTAAAGCACCATAAGGTGCGGTTACTATACTAGAGGAGAGTTTGGACCACCAAATGTGGCTTAGAAAAGAAAATTCACAAATGATATGACTTTATAATCTGAGTTGCTTCTACTAGATAATGACATAAAATAATTAAGCACACAGATAGATTCGCCATTAGCCGCTCTGTTCCTGAGTTATCATGGAACTGTGCGTTCCCTTCTCTTCCAGATATCATCATCTCCTACAGTGTCAGTCAGCTGACAGACTGGTGTTCATTCCTGCCTCTTCCTTTTATTAGTTTCTCTCTGCATCCTCATCTTACTCTCTACCACACCTCCTCTAACTCCACATGAACCTCAAACTGACTCCAGACTTCATTTACTCTGAGCTGAGTTTAGTAGTATGCAAAACTACTACATTTCACAAATGAGAGCACTTTATAGTAAATGATAAGTCATTCATTCATTTTCTTGTCGGCTTAGTCCATCGGGGTCGCCACATCGGAATGAACCGCCAACTTATCCAGCAAGTTTTTAGACAGTGGATGCCCTTCCAGCCGCAACCCATCTCTGGGAAACATCCACACACACACTCATCACTATGGACAATTCAGCCTACCCAATTCACCTGTACCGCATGTCTTTGGACTGTGGGGGAAACCGGAGCACCCGGAGGAAACCCACGCGAAGGCAGGGAGAACATGCAAACTCCACACAAAAACGCCAACTGAGCCGAGGTTCGAACCAGCGACCTTCTTGCTGTGAGGCGACAGCACTACCTACTGCGCCACTGCCTCGCCATTATATCAGATATAATTGTAGTCTATTTCACTAGTATTAAAAGCGCAGAATTTATTTCTCGCCACTAGTGGGTGCATATTCACAACAAACAAAGGTGTATTTTAATGATGCGATGACTGAGTGTGGAATTATCGGAGTTGTGTTCATTATATCCTGCAGGACAGCTGCAAAATACATGATCTGAATCATAAACTAAAGTATGCAAAACATATCATCATGGTAGTATGAACAAAGTCCCTTTAAGGCAAGTCATTTCACTCGCCTGCTGTCTTTGAAACGCCTCTCAAGCAGTATGCTCGGGCATTCTGTTTGAATGGGGAAGCATCAAAATCTCAAAAATTTCATATTAGGAATCACCAATAAATTTATACAACATCTGTCTCTTTAGTTTTATTTCTAAATGTTCGAATCACACAAAATTTGCAGAAACTCACATCTGGACCGAGCCCCTCCTCTTAAGAATCGCCATGGTATAGCAATCGCTAATTGACTCCTGTACTAGAAGGCAGGGCTTCACTCACCATATTGACCGTTACACTTTTCCCCATTAAAAACTATACGAGTGACATGTCTTGTGTATTCTTTAGTCTTTGGTATGAAGCAGAGTAATGCTGAAAGCTAAAACAAGATTGCTGATGCAATTGCTGATAAGAGATGAGTGTGTCGTGACATAACAGCAGAGCTTTTATTATGCCACAGTCCATTGACTCTTCCGGTCATCATCATGTAAGAAAGAATCAGCTCCTATCTGTCATACTAAACACATTTTAAAGTTCATTTATAATGCTGCGCTGTGCAATTTAATCAAACACACAACATTTTAAAGCATCTTCTGTGTTTCAGTTTTCTATAAAACTAAACTTGAAATTGTGGGTGTGTTACATTATTAGCACAGCCACACAGGACACTGTCCACCATGTCTAAGTTAAATTTGTTCACTTCTCTGGATTTGAAATTTTTTTAAAACTATTGGGATAATGTAAATACATAACTCAATAAAAAATGTAATACTGTTCTTGTGATTTTGGGTTATTTTAAAGAATAAATTGTGCGTTTAAGGTGGATGCCACCACAAGAGTTTCATACAGGGCTAAAATTCAAAACATTTTACTCCTGAATGGAAAAAGGAGAACGTCTGAGCTATTTTAACACCACTTCTTCAAAACGTTAAATCACGTAACAGACTTAGAAATGTGAAACTAGCTTTGTCAACAGCGGTCAAAAGAACTTAGTAAGGTTCTTTAAAGGCATATGGCTACTCGTGGTTACTTTAAAGGTGTGTGTGTGTGTGTGTGTGTGTGTGTGTGTGTGTGTGTGTGTGTGTGTGTGTGTGTGTGTGTGTGTGTGTGTGTGTGTGTGGGAGATGGTAGTTTTATGTGGTTTGAGGATATAATTGTGTATAATTACATGGGTATTACATGGGAATTACACATTTGTCCTCTGGCTTTGTATTTTAGCTTTCTGTAAGGGTTGTGTTTAATATTGTGATTTTAAAGGAATTAATATAAAGTTTGTTTAGTAATTAAATCATATAAGTGGAGTCTGCATAAGCCATGAAAACAAGTGTGTGTGAGATTAAAGCCTTAATAAGTAGCCTATTTATTCGTATAATATTATGCAATATATAAAAACGTATTATTTAAAGTAAAAGACAGACATTTCTCACAATAGCTGAGTTTTTAAAAGTATAATTGTATTTTAATACTTTAAAAGTTTCCAGTTTTAGACGAAGTCTGTCACACAATGTGACTATTTTTAAAAAGGTAACTGCATCACCCACATACACACTGATTATAGCTTATTATGGAAGGCGATGACACGCACGCGCGCGCACACACACACACACACACACAAGCACAAAAATAGACAAAAACATTGGAACTACATGACCTTTACATTACAGCCTAGCAAAACATATACACGCAAATCACCACATACACACACACACACACACATCCAACTTGTCATTAGTAGCATCCAAATGACTGTAAACAGACTGTTATTACCTTTAAAACGGCTATCCAGAGAAGGTCCACAGAAATGCGCAGGAACAAAAATCCAATAAAACCCTAAACAAATCCAGTACGTGACTCGAGACCGGTGCAGGATTCAACGTGATCCAAAAATCAATCCGGAACGTGACTCTGTCCGATGCAAGTACATTACAGAGTCAAACAGCCCGGCAAAAAGTCTGTATGGCTGCATCCGAGAAACCAGAAAGCTCCATGGGGCAGCCGTGAAGCGAAAACAGAAGAGCTGTCATAAACTTTTCCCCTCACTGCACTCACCATCTGCATTGGGGTCTCTGGGGGAATAAACAGTCTCCCTCTATGGTCACTGGGGGCTTGAGTTCAACCCCTCAGCATACACACTTTTGAGACAGTCCTCAGACACGACATGAGTCTACGACACACACACGGACAAGAGGATCTGCGACCTCGGAGAAAGGAGAGTGCGGGCGCTTGTTTAAGGAAGTGTGAAGGAGGAGAGATCCGAACATCTCACACACGAACTCGGTTCAGCTCACACGCACTTACAGTGTTAGCTCTCACCGCACAGTTCGACACTGTAAGCTGTTGTTTGACATTTAAGTGTTACATAACAATGTTGTATTGTCAGTGTGTGTGTTTTTACTTGTGGTCTGAAAACATCCGCACCTGCAAACGAGTCGTTTGCAAGCGGCTCACGCAGGTGTCATATTTAATACACTCTGAATCGATGACAGACGCTGTGTGGTGGATTTTAGCTTTGGATGTAAAATCATATCCTCTTAATATAGTGAATTTAGTGTTTTCTGAGTTCTGAAATTAGATATTTTTGCTGACTGCTCTCAAACGATTCAGTGGATGAGCGAGTCAGCGAGTGATGATTCATCAAACTTAACGTAATTGTTGCCGAGACGGTTTGACAGCTTAAATGATTCAGTTAACAGAATTTGTTCCGATTTTAAATAGACTACATGACACAAGATATCAATGAACATGTCATGCAGCTTTAGGATTATCTTCCTCATCCCAATAAGAAATCTTTAAGAAAAAACAGCAAATTTGCCATACAGTAGGTTACAGACAAAAATGAGTCTGTTGCTGACTACAAATTTGCATGTTTTGTATTGCAATTTGACCACATTTTAGATTATATTTCGATTACTGTTTAACCTAACAATAACTAATTAATTGAACAGCTATATTTGTCTTAATTTGTTCACAAGTTATAAGCATGGATCACAGATTATCCTATATATTATCCAATATTGTCAATATTCAAAGCTCAACAATATGGTATCTTTTAGAATAAAAAAGAAAAAGTGTTTGCGTGGGTTTCCTCCGGGTGCTCCGGTTTCCCCCAGTCCAAAGACATGTGGTATAGATGAATTTGGTAAACTAAATTGTCCGTAGTGTATGTGTGTGAATGAGTGTGTATGGATGTTTCCCAGTGATGGGTTGCAAGGGCATGAATGAATGAAAAAATGAAAAAGGGAGATTTTTTTTTTTTACTACCATTGTGTAAATGAGTAGTAATGGTGTAATTCATAAAGTATGAATAATGTACAAATAATTTACAATTTTGAATGTAATATAATTATCTAAAGTCATTAGTACATAATAAGTATTATCCTAAGGTCAAGGCAATTATTTATTCATTATTACTTTAGCAAATTGTTGGTGTTAATAAAAAGAGCTTTTATTTTAGAAACTTATTTTAGAAATTTTTAGAGCTATTATTACACTAGAGTTTCTCTCTGACCTCCCGCCAGTTTTTATACCACACTTTCAGCCTGATCTGATACATTTCTACCTGTTTTACCTGGAGGACGTTGTACAGTATGGATCTCTAAAGGAGTAACATTTGTCTTTATAGCCCTGTCCTCTGTCACACACAGCTGTCAATCATCTTGTGACCTCACTTTTAACTCTCCTCTCATATTATGCTTGTTTTATGACCGTGATGAGAGTCTTGGATTTAATTGTTGGGTGTGATTTGTGAATTGTTTATAAATCTGAGAAGCAGATTTTTTAAAACATGTTTCAGCTGTTTCACAATTCTGTAATGAAAAACATTGTGATCTTGGGATGTTTTTACAATGATTATGTAGAACGTTCCTTTAAATTTCATCTTTTATAACAACAACAAAAAAATCTCATGATCTTTATTTGAGGGGATGCATACAGTTTAGGGATCAAATATGATAACATTTTTGTTGTTTATTACACTGTAGAAATGCAGGGTTCCACACAATTCATTCATGTTGTCCCAAAACAAATCGATTAAGTTAATGTAACAACTTAAATGGACTGAACATAAAAAAATAAAGTTGTCCCAAACATATTTTCTTTTATATCTTATTTTTTATATGTACAATGTATGTAAAAAGTTGTTATGCATAAAATATATATTTTTGAGCAAAAAAATGAGCACAAGCTCATTGTGGACACGTATCCCCGTCTACATTTCTGGAGAGCATGAATTATGTATCTGGCTGCATTTTGTCTTTAAAATGAATGCTGAGAGGCGGTATGACCCCGCCAGCGGCTTTTGTTCATTTTCACATTACCAGCTGACCGCTTACCTCTGTGTAGACGGCTTTTCAGGTGTTACCAGTTTGCCCAGTGGCTCGCCGCCAACCCGGGCTCATTGTGGAAACGTAGCCCCGCAGACGTTTCTGCGGACCGCGATTTACGTCCCGGAAGGTACGTATTCGAGCGGTTTTTTGTTTTCGCGGATCCGCGAGAGGCCGTTGTGCGCGCTTTTTCGCGTCTCGGGCAGGCGCCTCTCGGGAGCGCGCGGCGTTCGCGCCCGCGCCGTTCTCGCACGAAAAGCCGCCGGATCGGAAAAAAAAAAAAAAAGCAAAAGCCCCCGTCTTCGATCTCGACCACGTTTTCGGATCCCGCCGCGTTCTTGCCCTTATTTTCCGGATTCCGTTTTTCGTCTTACCTGATTTCCGGAACCCGCCGTTCCCCGGACTCGATCCTGGTCGTCGTCCACCGCGGCCGGCTCCGGCTCAAACTGATTGCATCGGGAAAGCCCTCCACTCGGAGGCGAGCCGTCGGCCGGCGAGCGCGAAGAGGAGGGGCGGAGCAGCGCCACACCGCCCCGCGCCATTAGCTCGAAAAAAAACCAAAAGCGGCATTTACGTACCTCCGGCCACGTAAATCGCGGCCTCCAGAAACGTCCGCAGGGCTACGTTTCCAGAATGAGCTTGGGTTGCTCGCCGCATATGTGAATAGACTTGGGACGCAGAGTGGAGTTGACAGCGATGATAACGTTTGAGTCCGTCGAAGAATGGCTCTAGAAACCAGGTAAAACTAAAGCAAAATAAATAACAAGCTTAAAATGTGGTGAAATCACGCACCCATGACTTTTTTATTTTTCTAGGCTGCTTTTCAAAACACTATCGGTTCAGTTTAGGGTAGGGGTGGATGGGTCAGTCAGTCAGTTGACGGCGAGCTGGCTTGGTTGGCTGAAGTATATATTGAGCCCTCTGGTAAATTTGCAAAAAGAAAAACTGACATACCTCTGGTTACGTATTTTGCTGTCCCCAGTAATGTAGACCTGGGTATGTATGTGCAATGAGCCTGGGTTGCAAAAAATAATGTTAAAGGTAAAAATAAAATTTTAACAAAATAAAATTTCTGTTTAAAATAGTTGAAATGTTTTTAAGATACTAACAGTTCTAATGGTAGATACTAACAGTTCTTAATAGTAAACCTGGCTGAATCAGACAAATGACTTTAGGGTTATTTTTTATTTCATTTATATATACAATGTACGTAAAAAAAGACTTTAAGATACAAACAGCTTTAAAACATGCATTATGAAAAATATATATGAATAAATAATATTGTTAATGGTCCAAAATATATTTTATTTAATGTAAAATATAATTAAAAAGTCTTTAAGATGCTAACAAATTAATTTAGGTTTATATTTTATTATGTTTATAAATACTTGAAGTCTTTAAAATACAAACAGCTACATGGGTAATACTGTATCTTGGCTTAATCAGACATAGATTTGAATGAAATCTTGCTAAATGTGTATGAATTCCAGTTTAATAAAAGCAACAAAAAAAGTAAAAAATTTAATTTACAATAGTATTATAACCAAATGAGACTTTTTAGTATTCCTTTTTAATTAGAGTTTGATGTTGGTGTCATAGCGACACTTCAAACAGATATCTAACATCAGACATTGACTGCATTCCTGAGCATCGCTTTGCATGACTTCCTTATCAAAACCATCAAACGCAATATGGCAGTGTGGGATGGGTAGTCCTTTACACTGAAAAAAAAATGACTTTATGATAAGAATATTTATGCAAGAGCAAGTGCCTCAGTAATCCAAGGTGGGAAGACAATGTTAAAACTGGAAATGAGAAAATGTCAAAGCGAGGTTAAATCAAGTGTCATGTCAGAAAGAGGATTGGATTTAAGTCAAATGCGCTGGCAAGCTAGACTGTGTGCATGTAAAACTAGAAGTAACATGAGAATTGAAGGTTGTGTTCGAATGAAAATTGAATGTTGCTTGATACTGTACAAAACAAAGATTAAATAATCTGTTTTCTGCTTATCGCAATAGGTTACTTTTGTTCGAGAGGTTGTTGAAATCGTAGCGTTTCCTCTGCAGTACTTTTCACAAGCTTGCTGCATAGTTCAAGTGCATAGAGTCAGGCAGGAGGGGAGGGATTGACAGCTGTTGCCGACTTTATTACTTCTGATAAGAGTTACTTGAGTTGAGAAACTGAAGCCTGCCAATGTGCAAGTGTGTTAGACAGATTCTCAGCACATCATTTTTATTGGGGAATTCCATAGTGTTCACTATGAATATGAATATATCTGAATCTGACAGGCTGTACCATTAAATTCAGTTTTGGATTCAGTTTTTAGGGACAATTATAGGTTAAAATTTGAATTTGATGTGACCTGGATCTTAGTTCTGAATCTGGATTTGGGTAAACCAATAAGTATATTTGAAATTACATCTAGAAATAAATCTGGGCATATTTGAACCTGAATCCGTAATTGCAGACAATTTTGGATATGGTTTTGGGTATATTTATGTCTAGAAGAATGTGGGTACACATTCAAATTTGGATCTAGATCTGAAAGAAATCTGACTCTGTCCTTTGCCTTTTTTAATCAGTTTAAACATAAATTAGGATTTAAATCTGAATTTAGTTCTCAGTCTCAATCTGAATGTAGTTTAGGTCTAGGTGTAAATTTAAGGATGTTAAAACTGAATTCATCTCAGTCTGGATCTGCATGTAGTTTTGATCTAGGTGTAAATTTAAATTGAATCTGAATTTAGATCCCAATTTGCATATGTATGTAGTTTTGTGTAAATTTAAATAGTGATTCAATATAAATTTGGATCTCAGTCTGGAACTAAATCTTGTTTTGTTCTAGGTGTAAATATAAGGATTTAAATATGAATTTGGATCTCAGTCTGGATCTAAATCTAGTTTTGATCTAGGTGTGAATGTAAGGATTTGAATCTGAATTTGGATCTAAGTCTGTATCCGTGTGTAGTTTTCATCTAGGTGTAAATTTAAATTAGGATTTGAATCTGAATTTGGATCCCAATCTGAATCTGGATCTAGTTTTCATCTTGGTGTAAATTTGAATGAGGATTTTAATCTTACATTGGATCTCAATCTGGATCTGAATCTAGTTTTCATCTAGGTGTAAGTTTAGGCATCTGAATCTGAATTTGGATTTCAGTTTGTATCTGCATGTAGTTTTGATTTAGGTATAACTTTAAAGATTTGAATCTGAATTCGGATCTCATTCTGGAAATGTATGTTTTTTGATCAAGGTTTAAATCTAAATTAGGATGTAAAACTGAATTTGGGTCTCAATCTGGATCTGTATGTAGTTTTGATCCATGTATACAATTAAATTAGCATTTAATTCTGAATGTGGATCTTAATCTGATTCTGAATCTAGTTTTGATAGGGTATAAATTTAAATTTGCATCTCAGTATCTGCATGTAGTTTTTATCTCGGTATAAATTTAAATTAGGATTTGAAACTGAGTTTGGATATCAGTCTGGATCTGAATGTAGTTTTTAAACTAGTGTACAACTGAATTTGAATCTGAACATAGCCTTGAATCTGATTTTTCTTATGGATCTAATTCTAGATTTGGATCTGAATTTGGATTTGGGTCTCGATATGAATCTGAATTTGGATCTAGGTCTGGATCTCTATCTAGTTTTGATCTAGGTGTACATTTCAGTTAGAATTTGTATCTAAATATTGATCTTAGTTTGGATCTGAATATAGTTTTGCATCTGGTGTAAAACTGATTTTGAATCTGAAAATTGCCTTGAATCTGGTTTGCTTTTTGTTCTACTTCTAGATTTGGGCCTGAATTAAAATTTGGGTCTAAATATGAATCTGAATTTGAATCAAAGTCTGGATCTGAATCTAGTTTTGATCTAGGTGTACATTTACAGTAGGATTTGACTTAAAATTCGGATCTTAGTTTGGATCTGAACATATAGTAATTTGGTATAAAACTAGATTTGAATCTAAACATAGCACAGATGATTTTTTTTCTGGATCTAGTTATAGACTTGGGTCTGAATTTGCAATTGGGTCTATATATAATCTGAATTTGGATCTAAGTCTGGATCTGAATCTAGTTTTGAACTAGGTGTACATTTCAATTAGCATATAATCTGAATTTGGATCTGAACGTACAGTGTGTTGATATGAATCTGGTTTTGCATCTGGATATGGTTCTAGATTTGGGTCTAGATTTTAAGCTGGATCATTTAATTTGGATCTAGATCTGAATGAAATCTAGATAATTGAAGATTAAATGTCTTTATAATGATGCCCAATATCTATTACAAATTATTATTGTTATTTTACTACTTTATACTGACAGAATAAATGAGATTTAAAGATTTAGATATTAAATCTCATTTAATCTGTCAGTATAAAGTAGTAAGTAGAATAACCCAAGGCTTTGATAATTTTCTCTTAATGACTCATAAACATTTGGTTGCAATTATCACTTTGACCTGCTTTCATGGCCCATTGGATAGTAGGGACATCTAACCCTTTAAAATGAACATAAAATTATTACAGTGCTGTTCATTCTGCACCAACACATACATTTAATCAAAAATCAAACTGTACGAACTCATACTACTCCTCAGGTCACGTTCGGCTGCAGCAGATGTAACAAGAAAAACCATAAATATCCTTCTTATGATTGGAGCAATTAAAATTATTAACCTTTTTCTGTATCCAGATGCAAACTGCAGTCTGTTTCACTGGCTCCGTGTGTTGTCCACTCAAAAGCTTCCAGATCTCTGTGTCGTAATTAATCAGTGTGGTTACTTTGGGCAGCCGTGCTGGATGGAGAACAGAAGTCACACCGTGCAACAGCTGCTGATATTCATTTGCCACAATACACAAGGAGAGGCAGAGGTCACGGCGCTTTCTGGGATCATCAAACTGTTGCTGTGGAGAAACGGCAATCGGAACATCTGACTCATGGAAAGCTTGAATTTTTGAGGCACAAAGATTCATTATTTATTGAACACCATTTGTACTCATTAGACTCACAGCAATCCATTCCAATATGAATAAGTCTTTGGGATGCCCTCTAGTGTTATGAAAAATATGATTCAATAAAATGCAAATAATACAATGAAAATTCTTACATAGTTTAGTATGTTCTCCTGTGAATAGTAAAGCAAGACAAATCACTAGTGAGAGTCAAATCAAGAGAGAAGAATATACTGTACTTTGTAAAAAAAAATGACCATGGTTTTAATATAGTGAAAGACTGTCAAAATGCTACAGTAAAATCTGTTAATTGATTAAAAGCTAGTTTTCTTACTAAAGAAGCAGATAAGTAATGTTTTCATAGCATACTGAGAACATTATCAAATCATTCATCAACATTGTCAAATCATTCTTGGAACATATACAGTTGAATACAGAATTATTCGCCCCCCTTTGAGTTTCATTTTTAAATATTTCCTAAATGATGTTTAACAGAGCAAGGACATTTTCACAGTATGTCTGATAATATTTTTTCTTCTAGAGAAAGTCTTATTTGTTTTATTTTGACCAGAATAAAAGCAGTTTTTAATTTTTTTAATATATTTTAGGGACAAAATTATTAGCCCTTTAAGCTATTTTTTTTTTCAATAATCTACAGAGCAAACCATCATTATACAATGACTTGATTAATTGTCCTAACCTGCCGAGTTAACCTAATTAACCTAGTTACGCCTTTAAATGTCACTTTAAGCTGTATAGAAGTGTCTTGAAAAATATCTAGTCAAATATTATTTATTATTGATGTTTTTCTTTTTTGTTCAACATGACTCTAAAAACGTAGCCCTATAACATTTCTGGAGATCTTGAATTATGTAGCCAGAAGTACATATGGCTGCATTTCGTCTCTAAAACGAATGCTACGGGGCGGCATGACATCATTCCTTTTTGCGATTACCTGCTGACCGCTTACCTCCGTATGGACGACTTTTCCCGCTGTTACCAGTTTGTCCAGTAGTTCGCCATGTATGTCGACACTCTTGAGACGCAGAGTGTGGCTGACCAAGACGACGGGGTTAGAGTCTGGCTTAAAACGGTTACAGAAAGCAGGTAAAACAAAAACAAAAATATAAAAACAATTAAATAACAGGGCGGTTAATCTGTGCTTTTGAAAACACTATTGGTTGGGTTTAAGGAAGGAGGAGGGTAGGTCAGTCGATTGCTCAGTCTGTCAATGAGTTGACAGCAACCTCTAGTGAATACGTGAGAAAAGTAGATGCGAATGGCACTCGCGAGAGAAATCTGAGATCTGAAAAAGCGTACACAATGCCCTCTGGTGGATTCATGAACACAAAAACTGCACAAAAAAAAAAACATAGCTCCTGGGTCATATTTGCTGCTCTCCATAAATGTATATAGAGGTACGTTTTCAGAATGAGCCTTTTTTTGACAATTTTAGATGCCTATTTGATGTTGTTTTAACTTTAAGGTATATGCATTGGGATACAAAAAGTAAGTGTAAATTTGGAATTGAAGCTGTCAGATGAAAAAAGTTATAATTTTTTTTGTTTGTGTTTTTTTTTTTTTTTGGTAGTCAAAATGCCATTGATGTGTGCATGTCAAATGGATGTCAAATTTTTGACATCAAATCAATTTGCATTAATCACTGGGAAGTGATGCCAAAAACTTTATGAAAATGTTACAACAGTAAAATAAAAAAAAACAAGTTGACTAAAGAAGCCAGTTCTCTCGCTGTGTGCTCCTAAATATACCAATGAGTCTTTTCTCCCCACTGAGCTCTCGATTTAACCCGCAATTTAAAAAGTAACACAAAGACAGGCTTCTACACCAGGCTCATTTCAGTGAGATGGCCTATAACAGTTGGTGAGGTTCAGTCTTCTCCCTGTGTTTGTGGATGGAAGGGGGACGGCAGGCAAACGCATGGCGTGTTTGTTCAGGGCATGTGTCTTTGTAATTGGACGCTAAAATAATAAATGCTTTCCTGCTACCAGTCAGACATAAAAAAGCAACAGCTGGGCTGGCATAGGACTTTTTAGCAGGGTTACGAGTCACTCCAAATTTGAATTCCAGTTCATTTTCTGAATTGGGATTGAGGTAGCAAACATGATCCAGAATTTGAATGTGAATTTAAGGAAATATATTCATATTTATACACTGTAAAAAAATATGGGTTCCACATAACTGATTTGTGTTGAGGCAACCTGAAGGAATTAAGTTCACTTTTCAGTTTGTATAAATGCTATTTGATTGAACATAAAACAATTAAGGTAAAAACGAATGCTACCGGGTGGTATGACGCTGTACCTTTTCATGCTAGTGTGTGTGTGTATGTGTGTATGTCTGTGTGTGTGTGTGTGTGTGTGTGTGTGTGTGTGTGTGTGTGTGTGTGTGTGTGTGTGTGTGTCCATGTAAAGGTAACTTGGTGGAAAGGTCAGATTACATACATTAGGAACAATATCAGCCAATGAATGAAGCAAGTATCGCAGATATAAGTAAAACAGATAAAAAAGAAACCAGTCAGAGTTAGGGAGTAACAACAATGCTTAGTAATGTATGATAGTAATAATGACAGTAAAAAGAAAGAAAGCACAACAGTAATAATAAATGACAATGATAATAAATCACAAGTACTACACCAACTACTACTACAGAAAGTTACTTATATTACAACTACTATTGCTGCTACTACAGTCACAACCACAACTATTACTACTATAATGTCTACTAATACTGACACTACTAGAACAATGACTACCACTACTGATACTACTAGAGCGTCTGCTACAACTAATACAACAACGTCTACTACTACTACTACTACTACTACTACTACTACCGCAATCACTGCTACAACAACATCTACATCAACGACATCTACTACTGGTACTACTACACCAACAACGATTACTACTGCTACAACGACCCCTTTAATACTTCTGCTACCACTATACCAACAACATCAACTACTACAGGAACTAATACTTCAATAAATCACAATTACAATCGATACTACTACAATGACTACTACTACTACTACACCAACAACGACTACTACTACTACTACTGCTACAACGACACCTTTATTACTTCTGCTACCACTATACCAACAACATCAACTACTACAGGAACTAATACTTCAATAAATCACAATTACAATCGATACTACTACAATGACTACTACTACTACTACACCAACAACGACTACTACTACTACTACTGCTACAACGACACCTTTATTACTTCTGCTACCACTATACCAACTTCATCAACTACTACAGGAACTAATACTTCAATAATCACAATTACGATCGATACTACTACAATGACTACTACTACTACTACACCAACAACGACTACTACTACTACTGCTACAACGACACCTTTACTACTTCTGCTACCACTATACCAACGACATCAACTACAACAGGAACTAATACTTCAATAATCACAATTACGATCGATACTACTACAATGACTACTACTACTACTACACCAACAACGACTACTACTACTACTACTGCTACAACGACACACTACTTCTGCTACCACTATACCAACGACATCAACTACTACAGGAACTAATACTTCAATAAATCACAATTACAATCGATACTACTACCATGAATACTGCTACAACTACTACTACTACTACTACTACTACAACAACAACAACAACACCATCTCAGTTGGCATTTCTGTGTGGAGTTTGCATGTTCTCCAAAAACAGTCCAAAGGCTGTAGTGTGTGAATGTGAGTGTGTATGGGCGTTTCCCAGTTCTGGGTTGTGGCTGAAGGGCATCCACTGCCTAAAACATATGCCAGAATAGTTGCCGGTTCATTTCTGCTGTGGCAACTAAATAACTAAGAGACTAAGCCAAAGGAAAAAGAGTGAATGACTGAATTTACAGAGAAAAAAGCTGCAGATCATGGGCCATGAGGTCCAGCTTTAATCATGTGATTTCACTGCATCTTGTTTTTTCCTTATAGAATAAAATACGTGTGACCTTGTTAGCTTTTTGACATACAACCATAAGCATCTGTTTCCATCGGCTGTAAACATTACATATTGTGTCACTATTCCCATGTGCAAATGTTTTCCAGCGTGTGCATGTCTGTCCGAAAACCTATCGTCCGTTTCTCACAGACTCTGAGCCCCAGGGCAGTAACCTTACTGTCTTTTGCGATGGACGGTCACCCACGCACACAAAAGTTGATGTCAGGTCAGGCCAGAGGTCAAAGCAGACCCTTATAAATTGTATTGGGGAACATTAGGAACAAGACTGCTGAGAACACAACCCATGAGAGATGTTTGTCCCTGTGAGACGATCCTCAGTGTTTACCCAAGCTGGGAGTCAAGAGGAATCTGTTTGTGTGGTGATAGTTTTTGTGTTGACACATTCCACAGTTTCTCAGCTCTCTAATGCCCTGAAACAGACGATACTCAATCTCTGCTGGGGTTTTGAATGGTGAGATTTCATTTAAGTCAATGAAGATGGCATTATCAGGTAGAAAATAAAAATGAAAAAGGTCCAAAAATAGAACCCTGTGGTACATCAATATCTCCAACTTGAAATATGAGGAAACTATAATAGAATAAGTTTGGATTTGATGTTGTTTTTTTGGTTAAGATTTCGATTAAAGTGTGGCTTTGTTATTAAAAGTGGAGTTTAACAGTTAAAAAGACACTGTGAGGATGCAGGAGTAATGTGGTTGTGGTTGCCCTAAAGGTGCTATTAGCATATCATTTCACTCACCTAGGAAATGGAGGCCACGTGAATGTTTTGTGAGCACAATTAAGTGCACAGCATGCCATATTATCTAATAATTGTAGGGAATATTTCCAAAAGGCTGAGTAAAGCCACATAAAACAAAAATACGATAAATATGCAGTAATTAGCAGCTAGGAAAGCGCGGGGCATAAAGTAACACAGGGTTAAACGTAACATGGAGTTTTAAGGTATTTGCTCAGGGTTAACCATGGCATGTTTCCAAGGTTTTTACCACATTGTCGGAAGATGTCTTCCTGCCAATTATTGAAAAAGTTTGGCGAATTTTGGATGAGAAACACAGGAGAAACCATTTTTGCAGCATAAAAGTAGTTTTTATTATAGTCGATATATTTTTATTTTTTAAAAATCTGTGAAAATGTGTACATAAAATGTTATATTGCTGTGATCATCGTCTTCTAGGCTAAAAGATGAAACCATTTTGAAAATTGTAAAAAAACACACAATGACTGCCAGCCAGTTTTGAGGAAAACATGACACAGCAGGGTTAGTTGTAACAGGGTTTTACAATTAAGCCACACACTGTTGGACACAAATTAAACTAACAAAATATATTTTTTTAATTTTGAGTGTAATGTTGAGAATTTTTAAATAAAAATGTTTTTTTGTAAATAGAAAATATTGTTTTAATAGAATATATATATATATATATATATATATATATATATATATATATATATATATATATATATATATATATATATATTATTGCTAATAATGCAAATAAATGCATTATATAATAAATGGATAATAATGCAAATAGATTCAAATGTGTTTATCCAATAAACAAATAAATAAATAAACATACTGTGCTATGTAGAATAAATTAGAAATGAGCCAATTACTGAGGAAATATAGCTATTATTTAAAGTAAACTGAATTTAAATTAGTTGGGTGAAATCTGCCTTCATAAGCATCTGTTACAACAAACCCTCTGTCTGCTACAACTTGCCCCGCAGGTAGGGTAAATAGTAACATTTTTACGTCTGGCACTTTTGGCAACACTGCACAGAAACGATAGCTCCGACCATCATAATTCCAGAGGCTTATGTGTTATTGGAAAAAAAATAATAATAATATATATATATATATATATATATATATATATATATATATATATATATATATATATATATATATATATATATATATATATGGTCTAACACTATTTCTTTGTTCATTATTTGACAGAAACCAAAATGTGTTACTTTGTGCCCCGCACTCCACTAATCAGCCTGAATGACATGACAGCAACCAACTAGACCTAGCTGTCATTTAATTATGGATACCTAATATAACTGAATAGAAATAAAATGGATGAGTTATAAATAAAAAAATTCAGCCCCCTCACAGTTGTCATGAAGAGTAATATTAGCTATATGCACCCAAACCATCTTTTGTACCAGGCTGTAAACATATTTATCAGCTGTAAAATTGGCCAATTTACCACTGCAGTCAGAAAACATCTGGACTTCCCGGAGCCAGCCCCCAAAGGCGATGAATTGCAGTTTCAGATACTTCCGTATTGGCTTCATAAGGGAGAGAGGAAGGTTGCCTCTTGGTCTCGACCCTCACTTTGGGAACCACTGGACCTCAGGACTGTTAGTGTACAGGCGCAATGTAATTTTTTACAAAATGGCATCACCCCCTGCTGGCCTGTACTTGTAGTAACATTCATAGATCCTAGTGAAAGGGTGTCATTTTGATCTCACCGTCCACTGCATGGCAGAAAATAGTTTATGTTGTACATTTGAGAGTTTTTTTTACCCATTTGTTGGGTTAAGGTGAACACCATTCATTACTGACACATATTTCCAGGCTACAAGTGTGATAACTGAGCTTGAGTTGGCAATAAAGCGCTCAAACATCAAAGTTAATGTTAATGTCCAATGAATAATTTAACTAATCAGGATTTAAAGGGTTCTCAGAGAATCTTAGGATCTGCAGTGTGGTTGGAGAGATCTGCTCACAGGTCAGGCATGTTGGGACAAGCTTGGAACTGGATATTAAAGCTGAGGGGTTTGTTCGTGCTGACAGGAGCTGTCAGGGGTCATCAGTCTTTGACAGTTTTATTAGTCACTAATTTTGAGCGTTTCAAAGGTGGAGCTGATAAAAATTCAATAAAAATAGCAATTTCTGCTGTGGGCGTTGCAGTGGTGATGTGAAGCACAATCGCCTAGCATCAAGAAGGTCACTAGTTTGAGCCCTGGCTGTGTCAGTTAGCATATTTGTGTGGAGTTTGCATGTTCTTCCAATGTTCGCATGAGTTTCCCCCTGGGTGCTCCGGTTTCCTCCACAGTCCAAAGACATGCGGTAAATTGTGTAGGCTAAATTGTCTGTAGTGAATGTTGTGTGTTTGGATGTTTCCCAGCAATGGGTTGCAGCTATAAGGGCATCCACTGTGTAAAACATTTGCAGGATAAGTTGGCGGTTCATTCCGCTGTGGTGACCCCAGATTAATAAAGGGATTAAGCCGAAATGAAAATAAATGAATGAAAGCATTTCTGCAGTTTCATCCCTCCTAAATATCTGTTTAAATTGAATTTTTCAATTAAAATATTTTAAAGAGGGATTTTAAATATAAAGGAAGATGCATTTTGCAAATAACAGTTTATATGAGTTTATATGCAAGAACAAAAAACAGAGCCACAATATGAAGTCGTACATAACTAAGAGTTAATTTCAGTAATTGTTGACCCTGTTTTTCTGTAGTTCTCTCTGCTTCACATTAAATATTTTTTAATCATTTTTATTTATAATACAAGGTAGCCTACTGTTGTCAGCACTCAAGAGAAAAAAGTTAAAGTGAGGATTGAAATGATGATACTTGTGTTGGATCTTAGCGCCTCCCGGTGGTTAAAAGAAGAAATGATCGCTTTCAAAACACGTTCCAAAAGCCTCTGCTTTTTGTACACAAAGATATATATACAGTTAAATTCAGAATTATTAGCACCTTGAATTATTAGCGCACTGTTTATTTTTTCCCAATTTCTGAATAAAGGAGAGATTTCTTTTTAAACATTTCTAAATATAATAGTTTTAATAACTCATTCTAATAACTGGTTTATTTTATCTTTGCTATGATGACTGTAAATAATATTTGACTAGATATTTTTCAAGACACAGCTTAAAGTGACTTTTAAAGGCTTAACTAGGTTAACTAGGCAGCTTAGGGTAATTAGGCAAGTTATTGTATAATTATGGTTTGTTCTGTAGACTATCAAAAAAAAATATATAGCTTAAAAAGGCTAATAATTTTGACTTTAAAATGCTTTTTAAAAAATTAAAAACTGCTTTTATTCTAGCCAAAATAAAAGACTTTATTTAAGACTTTCTCCAGAAGAAAAAATATTATCAGACATAAAGTGAACATTTCACAGTAATTTAGTGGGGCTAATAATTCTGGCTTCAACTGTATGTATATATATATATATATATATATATATATATATATATATATATATATATATATATATATATATATATATATACGTTTGCATGTTCTCCCTGCGTTCTCATGGGTTTCCACCGGGTGCTCCGGTTTCCCACAAAGTCCAAAGACATATATATATATATATATATATATATATATATATATATATATATATATATATATATATATATATATATATATATTCAACATAACTTATTATATATATCTTGTATATTTTCCTATTATCTTGTTTCTAGTCCAAATATCCAAACATTCTCAAATTAAGACACATTTTATTTAAGTAAAAAATATTGTTTTGTTTTCAGAAATAACTCTGATTAAATTAAGCACGTTTTACATTAAGTTAAAGCATTCTAAATAGTCTGCCAGAGAGGTAAGCTAAATCAGAATCAGAATCGGTTTTATTGCCAAGTGTGCTGACACACACAAGAAATTTGTTTTGGCTACAGAAGCTTCCAGTGTACTGTACATAAAGTGACAAGTGACAACACGAAATACAAATGAAAAAAGATGATAAACATTAAACAGAGATGTAGTTAGTCAAAAAAATCTGGATGTTGACTTGTTTGTACAGATTTACAAGTTATAAGGTGCTGTATACAAATGCATAGCCTATGGAGAAAGTTTTGCATTGTATATTGTTATAAGGTGCTGCTGTGTACAATTGCATATGAGAAAGTAATTAAATTAACTTAATTCAAACTAAAAACAATACATCATTTTCTGTATTATTTACCTTGTTTGAGGAAAAGCTTACTTAATTTTGACATTTCTGAAAACAAAACAATAACATTATAACATAATTTGTTATATATTGTGGCGGCATACATTTTCATATGTGCCAGAATTCACAAATTGTTCTTGATGTGTTTCCCCTTTAAGAGTTCTGAGCTAGAAGTGACGGGGTGGTTTAATGCTGTCTTTATTTATTCATTCATTTTCTTTTCAGCTTAGTCCCTTTATTAATCAGGGGTCACCACAGAGGAATCAACCACCAACTTTAAGCAGCGGGTGCCCTTCCAGCTGCAACCCATTTTAGCTTACCTAATTCACCTATAGTGCATGTCTTTAGACTGTGGGGGAAACCGGAGCAACCGGAGGAATCCCACACGAACACGGGGAGAACATGCAAACTCCAAACAGAGATGCCAACTGACCCAGTCGAGGCTCTAGTCAGCGACCTTCTTGCTGTAAGACGACAGTGCTACTCACTGCGCCACCGCACCGCCATGCTGTCTTCAAATTTTTTTTTAATTATTAAAGAGATTTTTTTTTAATACCTTATTTTTTTTTTAATACCTTAAGGTTATTGGATGTAAGAAGAGAGCTATTGTTTCTCCATTCATAAATAAATAAATAAATAAATAATGTTCTCTAAACATTCAATGTTACAGATATATTTGTTAAAATTTAAAATAAAGTAAATTAAAGATTTAAAAAGTTAAACAAAGCTGTTACTTCTTACAGTTTTCTTTGCTTGCATTGCTCGTTAATTTAATTTAATGTAATTTAATGTAATTTAATTTAATTTAATTTAATTTAATTTAATTTAATTTAATTTAATTTAATTTAATTTAGTTTTATTTTATTTTATTTTATTTTATTTTGCCCTAATGATTGCTTGTTTTTCCTCTTGTTTGTGAACTGGTTTTATTTTCTTTCCAGACAGATAAGAGAACAGCAGGTAACAGTTCCAAACAGCTCAAGCTGAAACAAGAACAACACTGACATCTACATTATTCTGTGATGGGAAAAGGCTAATCTGGCCAAACACTGATAACAAGCATGTCTTTTGTAGAAACAAAGAGCTGATGAACAGCCTGCCACTGAAAACATTTATATTTGCTGCTTTAATGTGACAGAGCCATTATAAAGTCTGATCAAATCTGTATGCTGAAAGAGATGGCTAAAGAGCTCAGCTGGTTCAAATAAAACAGAAATGTGTTATAATTGATCATTAGGACAAGTTAAGGTGGTATCTGATGGAAAACAATTCAGTTTGAAAGAAAATGAATGTCACTAAATAATTCTGAATATATATATAAGATTATTTAAACTTAATTATATTTCTCAGAAAAAAATCTTTTATTATATTATTATTTTAGAAAATGTATTAATGCATGATAATTAATACTACTAATACATATATACATAAACATTATTTTATATAGAAGAGGAAATAAATCTTATAATAACAGATATTATATATGATTTTGTTTACATAAATTATTATATTGTTATTATAATATTTTATTTATTTTATTACATTTATTATTGTATATTATTATTACTATTATTATTATTATTATTAGTATTATTATTATTATTATTATTATCACTATTATATATGTATTGCTAAATTTTATTTGTTTTATTTTATTAAATGTATTGTATATTATTATTATTATTATTATGATTATTATTATTATTATTAATACTACTATTATATATGTATTAAAATATTTTATTTGTTTTATTTTATTAAATGTATTATTGCATATTATTATTATTATTACTATTATTATATATTTATTACATTATTAATTTATCTATTTTATTAAATGTATCATTGTATATTATTATTATTATTATTACTATTATTATATATTTATTACAATATTTTACTAGTTTTCTATTAAATATAATATTGTATAATATTATTATTACTATTAATATATATTTATACAGTATTTTTTTTATTTATTAAATTTATCATTGTATATTATTATAATATATTTATTATAATATTTTATTTCTATTTATTATTTTATTAGTTCCTAATTTTGAGCATTTCAAAAGTGCAGCTGATAAAAAATAAAGAAATTTAAAACTCAGTTATATATTTTTTAAATTCAGTATATTTATTATAATATTTACATTATTTTACTTTATTATATTTGTTATTGTGTATTATTATTATTATTATTATTATTATATATTTATTACAATATTTTATTGTACATATTTTTATTTATGATTGTATAATATTGTTATATATTTATTATAATATTTAATTTCTATTTATTATTTTATTAGTTTCTAATTTTGAGCATTTCAGAAGTGCAGCTGATAAAAAGTTAATTAATTTAAAAATCTGTTATCTTTATTTAAAAAGTCAGTATATTTATTATAATATTTTATTTACATTACTTTATTAAATTTATTATTGTATATTATTATTATTACTATGATTTTTAATTATATTTATTATACTATTTTATTGTATTTATTACTGTTGTATTTGTTTATTTGTTGCAAATCTTACATAATTATTACCCTATAGTACATACTATAATAATATTTCATATGAATATTACAGAACAAATATTATGCAGTTGCAATCAGGGATCAACAAAAAAAAAATGTTAGCATACAGATGCTGTATGAACCGAATCAACCAGCAGGAGGCAAAGAGAGCCTTTATGTCCAAACAAACCTTAACTCTTCAGCCCTATAAGACACCATCAGATTGTGGAAAATTTCATTTACACTATAAGCGTGGAGTTTTCACATCTTCAAAACTGACAAAAAGAGTTTAGGATCAACTCCAGATTTCTGTCTCTCAAAAATCTATTCAAAGTAAATATTTAATAATAAATAAATCAATTTATATGGATTGAGCCCTTTAATAGGTCTTTTGAAGAGACACAATCCCTGTTATTAATGTAGGCTTTAGTAAACATTGATCAGCAAACATAAAAATACACTCAATTAGTCTTGACAGGAACATTATTGAAGCTGAAATGTGCCATATGTCAGAATAAAATGTTGTAAACATGGTTATAAATCAATGTTTTTATGTAAATAAAAGTCTTTATTTGTATCAGCGATTCCCTCAAGAATATTTAACATTAATAGAATCGATTCGTTCCACTAAAGGTTCTTAGTAACTGAAAAATCATTAGTTAACATGTTTTTCACATTATGGAAAACAATGTGGGGGAACCAAAATTGGTAGTTGTATTGCTAAAAAAAAAAAAAAAAAAAAAAAATACACCCATTGGAACTTTTTTTTTTTATAGTGCAAAGTAAATCTGTTTGTCAAAAAAAAATAAGACTAGAATAAATCACACAGTTGATAAAGATTTACTCTTTCGGTCTTTTTATAAATGTTTTGAAGTGTCAGACTTTTGGATGAACAAACTTTCAATGAAAAGAAATCGCTCAAAAATATCTGAGAAAAGTTTAATGAAATGACACTTTAAGCTGTATATCAAATTCCCTGACTTTGAGCAGATTTCACTAACTAAAATGCTGAATTTCCATGACATCTAATGACCAGAAAAGAAGGCAACTGTTGTGCTTCTGTATATATAAACAACATAACATTTAAATTACATAAATATTAAAATGGTTTGAGGATGAATGTCATTTTAAATGACATTAATAGTCACCATAAGGGCAACAATTTAATGTGAAAAAAAACTAGATACTTGCTTTTTGTGTGGCAGTGTACATCTAACTTTTCTGTCTTCTACTTTTTAGGACTATTTGAAATGATCATTATGAAGCCAAAGCTCTTAAATTTAATCTTATCCTGACATTTTGTATCTACTGAATGCATCAGACGGAAACAACTTAAAAATAGCCTAAAACAATAACAATAGACATCAAACAGCATGATAAAAAATATGGTAAAGAAAAAATAGGTTTTGATAAATGAAAATTACAATTTAACAACAAACAAAAATCCCTGATATCCCATGACTAGGAGAGCGAATATATTTTTAAAAATCCTGGAATGATTTCTAAAATATCATTTGAAATTCCATAACTTTCCAGAAATTCCACTGCACAAAAAAGTAATGACAAAAAGTCAAGACAACAAATATTATTATGTTGCTTTAGCTTATTTTAATATGTTAATCAGTTTTCAACCAAATGTTCTTAAGTTACACAAAGTTTAACTTAATATTTACAGATATTTTTTAGATTGACTGATGTAAGTTGAGATGACTTGAAAAGTTCATTTGATGCAACTAAAAATTAAGGCAGCAAGAATTTCTCCACAGAGCATGACCCGTGGGAACCCTGGTGAACTGTCCTTTTTCTAATGCAAGCTGAAATGTTGTCTGGGAGCTTCAAAGCCACCTGAAGATTTTATTGGGGGTGTTTTTTAGGACTCCTGTGGAATTCCAAGCATCTAATCAATTTCTCGTCTGCGTATTTATTCCTAAATTTAGACATCCGATTCATTGTTGTTGAAGTGGACGACCCAGACGTGGCTTCATTTCTGCGAAGGTCGCGACCTAACACTCATTCTGGTTGCCGTTATGCACTTCGCTCTGGCTAATAAACAACCTGTTGCCGTCGAAATATCAACACGGCGCGTTGCCATAAATCAGACGTATTTACAAGGTGCTTTGTACACCTTTGTTTCTGAAGGGCGTTGTTGACGTGTTTCGGGGAGTCAGATAAAGGGTATTTCTCACCAACTCCTTCCTGTTTTTCCGAGCGAGGCCTTTGTTTGGCCGCGGGACTCGAGCTCTTCTGTTCTCAAGGGAATGATGAACTGCTCTGTTCGTGCATGAGTGAAGCACGGAGCAGATCTGGAGCTCTTTAACTCTTGTCGTTTCTCTCTGTTAGCACACTTTGTGTGGCCTTGTGGCCGGGTCATGGTCACACGTATTAAGTAGAGTACATCGACAAATGATTATTAATAGAGAATGGGAATCAACGTCATGGCAGTTTGTGTTCCGCTATGTTTTCAGACTCACTCAGGAGCACACAATGTAAACCAATGCAAATCACCCCAGAAAAAAGCTGACCGGTTTAAAGTAATACCTTTAGAAAAATGCATTACAAACATTCAAAATGAACTGGGATAACATATGGATACCTTTATAAGCTCTTTGTGTGTCTGACATCTTGTCCTATCTACACACATTGTGGCACCGCAATATTTTGCATCGGTTTTTTCCTTATTTATCAGGGGTTGCCACAGCGCAATGAACAACCAACCATTCTGACATGTGTTTTAAGCAGCGGATGCCCTTCCAGCTGCAACCCAGTACTGGAAAACACCCATTCACTCACACAAAGGCTGTTTCTCAATTCCAAGAATGCAGAAAACGGACTTGCGTTCTTCTGGTGACCGGTCTTGCCAGGTGTCCTCGGAAGAACGAACTCGAAAGACCAAGAGAACAGAAAATGAGTCCTCGGAGAAATGAGATGCTGCGTTCTTCCTGATGGTCACGTGACCTTTATGGGTTTTAAATGGAAAATTATTTAAACATTACAGCATTAATAAACGATTTATTGTTTTTCCCCTTTTCAGAATATATACTCTGCTTAAAAAAATTATAAATATACGTTGCACAATACAAATAAAACAGATTTTAAAACAAATTTTAGCAAATAAACACCCTTAATGTGTTTATTCCTTTATTAAGATGTTCAGTTCATGGTAATGTTTATATTGACCGTTTCATTTAGGGAAACTCCTAAGGTAAATAAGGTATATCTCTGAACTTTAATAATAATAATAATAATAATAATAATAATAATACTTAATAATAATACTTTTATAATAAATCTAAAAAAAACGCAGCGCTCCCCACCTCCAGTCGCAATGACTTCTATAACTTCTAGCGCAAGATCAGTGCTCAAGTCTGCATCAGTGCATCCTCAGTTTCTTAAACACATCCGGGAAGTTTCATGCATGCTCTGTTCTTGCTGTCTTGAGTATTGGAACTGAACTTTGGCAGCTGATGATGACGTTACATGATGGTTTGTTCTCTGGACAGTTAAAAAAATAGCTTAAAGGAGCTAATAATTTTGTCCATAAAATGTGTTTAAAAAATTAAAAACTGCTTTTATTCTAGCCGAAAATAAAACAAATAAGACTTTTTCCAGAGGAAAAAATATTATCAGACATACTGTGAAAATTTCCTTGCTCTGTTAAACATCATTTGGGCAATTTGTTTTAAAAAAAGAGAAAAAAAATCAAAAGAGGGCTAATAATTATGAATTCAACTGTATATACTGTTATCCTATATTTTTATCCAGAATTTATACACTATCGGTGAAATGTTTGGGGTCAGTAGGATTTTTACAATGTTTCAAAATAAGCTTCTCCTGCTCACCAAGGCTGCATTTATGTAATCAAAAATACAGTACACATTGTAAAATTGATTTTTCAGCTTCATTACTCCAGTTTTCAGAGTCACATGATTCTTCAGAAATCCCTCTAATATCAATAATAATAATAATAATAATAATAATAATAATAATAATAATATTATTATTAGTATTAATGGTAATAGTAATATAAGAAATAATGAATGGAGAAATAATTTCATTTATTTGAAACTACATACAAAGCAGTTATTTATTTAATTTTTAATTAATTTTTTAAAATGTAACAAATTTTACATTAGATGAACAGAATAATTTTTTTAGACATAAAAAAACTAACCCAAAACTTTTGACCGCTTGTGTAAATTCTGTTATAATATATGAAGAGTTCAGATGCAAAAACCCCCTAAGTGCCATCTTAAATTTTCTCCTAAAATTAGCTTTTTTGTTTTTTTTTAAATAACTCTTGGGTGTGGGTTTAGTAATTTTACATTTTTTTTGGCAAAGAATACATTACTTTAATTTCCTTTAACATGTAATAACTGAATGCAAATATAAAAGGCTGAGAAAAATAGTCATTGTAGAAGTAAGTTCCAGACGGCACTTAAAGGTTTTTGCATCTGAACTCTTCAGATGTTGTCCTACACCTACACTGTTATCTGTAATAAAAAAAAATATAAAATATTTTATATTCTTGTTTATTTTATTTTTTTATTATAATGGGATCTTGATCTTTGCTCTAACAACTTTAAAAAGTTACTCATATTGATATTTTTAATAGTTTCAAGATATATATTGACTAGGATGGTGTTGTAAATTACAATACAAAAACCTGCTAATAAACTTCCTAATATCTTTTCTGTTATTCAACAGAATACTTTAATTTTCCATTTATTATTTCATATAGCCTTCAATATATGCTTTTAAACTACTAAATGTAAATAGATGTAGATAAAGCCCCTCTGTTAATTTGAATTTTCAACATCAAAAGTCGAAAGAGCAAAGACCAAAGTCCCATAATGCAATTCATAACCATAAATAAACAGAAAAACATGATGCACAAAATACAGAACCCGTTAATTAGCAGATTTTTTTACAGGGTATACTGGTTATTGCTTTTTTGTATTTGTTTTTAATATAAGATATATATATATATATATATATATATGACATTCAGAAATGTATGTGAAGTTCATCCAGACTCTCTAACCTGCTTTCCAGAGGTTTCTTTAAGAAAACATTCAACGCGAGCACTGAAAATACCCACCACATACTATTAATAACCGTCAGATCCCTCACCTCTCTGAGTTCTCAGCTGAGGCTGTTTCCCAGCATCCCGCTTGTTTATTTCCTGTGTTTCCTGACACCTGTGAAAATGGCCTTTCTTCCTGTTGTTGTTGTGTCTGCCTCTGGGACAGGATTCAAAAACGGCTGGAATTTGTCATCTGACACACGTCACTGCAGGACAGGACAGGGAAAAAGGAATGTCACGCTTCCGTCAGCGCAGCAGGTTAACACAACATCATCTGTGCAGTAAACTTCACGTCACTGAATATAAACAGGCTTCTGGATGAACTAAACTGTACTGCTGTTCATAAACATTCATTGTTGCAAGTGTTTTCAACATTGATCACAGTTATGAATGTTTCTTGTGAAGCAAATTAATACTATTAATACTAATTAATACTACACTGTAAAAGCCAACAGTCGCCTTTATTA
Organism: Danio rerio; assembly: GCF_052040795.2. Classification (NCBI taxonomy): domain Eukaryota; kingdom Metazoa; phylum Chordata; class Actinopteri; order Cypriniformes; family Danionidae; genus Danio; species Danio rerio. The sequence continues at coordinate 11,157,566 of NC_141041.1, forward strand.
AATGAATTGAGTGTAGTTAACTCAAAATTGACTGAAAGGTAATTCTACTCATTTGAAAAGAGTTTTTGAACTAGTATTAAAGGAAATGAGTCAATTAAATACCACATTACTTCAACTTAAATGGAGTTAGTTCACAGTACTCATAGATTTTTAACTCAAATGTTTTGTTGCAATCAGTTTCCTCAAATGGTTTGAGTTGCTTTAACTTATTAGGTTTCACAGTACTCAGTTGGGTTGACTTTCATCATTTATTGACTTTTACTGTGCTCAAATTGCTTTGTTTGCTCAAATGGAGTAAGTTCACAGTACTCATTAGGATTTGTTTTTGAACTTAAATGGTTTGTTGCAATCAGTTTCCTCAAGCGAGGCTTGTACTGCAGCATGCACTGCCAACCCAAAAATAACCAGAAGTGGATTTGAATCTAGATTTATGTCAAAGGCATCTTTCAAACTTTTAAAATGTCTCCTACATTTAGAAGAGGTGTGTGTGAGCTTGAGAATATGCTTCCAGTGATCATCAGATAACTTAAAACCAAGGTTTTTCTTCCCAAGCACCTCTGGCGTGGATTAATACTGTGAATCAGATTATAAATGACGATGTTTTACTGTCAGTGTGGTTCAAGCTATTAATGACATTTTAAAATATTTTAAGGCAAAATAATGCTGATGATTAGGGGAAAAAAAAACAATGTTGATCATCAAAATTCTCCAGTTGATTTATTAAGAATTGAAACATGTTTTTTGTTTAACACAGGCTTATTCTGAAAACGTTGCACTATATACATTTCAGGAGTTATGTAGCCAGAAGTACGTTTGGCTGCATTTCGTCTTTAAAATTAACACTACGGGGCGGTATGACGGCTTCCTTTTTGCACTTACCAGCTGACTGCTTACCTCCGTATAGATGGATTTCACGCTGTTACCAGTCCAGTTAGCTCGCCATGTAAGTCAGCAGACTTGAGGCGCAAAGAGGAGTTAACCACGACAACTGGGTTCGAGTCTGGAAAAGGATGGTTCCAGAAAGCAGGTAAGACAAAAATAGAAGGCAAAAAATTAAACAAACATGTAAATAACAAGGTGAGAGTGTGGTAAAATCTGAAAAACGTGGTAAAAATCAGGTGAGCGTTTTTCTTTTTCTGGTTTGCTTTTTAAAACTTTCTTTGGGTTTAGGGAAGTGGTTGGGCGGGTCAATTTGTGTTTTTGAAAACACTTTTGGTTGGGTTTAGAGAAGGAGGAGGGAAGGAGGAGGGTGGGTCAGTCGATTGATCAGTCAGTCGTCAGTCATTCGACAGCAGCATCTAGTTGATTTAAGCGAGAACAGTAGGCACGAATGGCTCTCACGAGAGAAATCAGAGATCTGAAAAAGCATACACAGTGGCCTTTGGTGGATTCATGAAAACAAAAACTGTATTAAAAAAAAAAAAAAAAAAAAAAAAAAAAAAAAGCTCCTGGGATGTATTTGGTGCTCTCCAGAAATGTATATAGGTATATACAACGCAATCTTTTGGGAATTCATAACTTTTTGATTTAGTGGCTAATTCGTATGAATTTGTACAAATTAGCCACTAAACTGACAAAACTTAAAATACTTCAGAATGAGCCTGGGGTGTTTTTATTACATGTTTTCTTAAATGTTACATTTAAATATGCAATGAGGCAGTATTGTAGTAAATATATGCTAATTTAAATACATTTCCAGTACAAAAATCAGAAAATTGTGTTTTTTTTTAAACATATTATGGACTATGTTTCACATAGTGGAATTTACAATCTCTTTTAACACTCGATAATTCATAAAATAGAGTGAACAGCCTGAAAAAAAAAAGAGTATAATAAAATATAATTTGTCAAATCATGATTAAATGTTATCCTCTGTAAAAATCCCTAGAATATATGAATGTAAATATTTGTATCTCCTTGCTGGGGAAATACTCATTATTTTAAAAAATGGCATTTAAAAAATATGTAAATTGAATCTACAGAGAAAATTGATAAATTTAAAAAACATTTGAATGCTTTCATTCTAAATGAAAAAAATTGGACCCAAGAAGCCCCAGATTTCAAAATTGCATGAAAGGATTACATTACCTCACCATAAAACACAAAACTATTATTTTGAATATTATAAATATTAACAGATAATATATTTTTTTGATCAAATAAATGCAGTCTTGGAGAGAATAGGAATTTCAAAACATTCTAAGGCTGCATGATATTGAATAAATCTGACAACGCAATATTGTGCTTTGCAGCGATATACAGTTAAAGTCAGAATTATTAGCCCCCCGAATTATTAGCGCCCTTATTTAATCTCCCCCCATTTCTGTTTAATGGAGAAAAAAAAATCAACACATTTCTTATCATAATAGTTTTAATAACTCATTTCTAATAACTGATTTATATTATCTTTGCCATGATGACAGTATATATTATTATTAAGACACTTCTATACAGCTTAAATTGTATTGATATATTGTTCAGCCTTAAAAAATACTTAATAATCTAATTATAAATCTAATTGTCATGTCAACACAGCATGTATGCTCAAGTCATTTCCATCTAGGTTTTTTTTTTTTTTTTCGATCAAAAAAGTTATTCACCTTCCTGTCAAAGATTATTTTTAGACAGCTCAGCTTTTCTAGAGGATTTTCCTTCTTCTTTTCATGCATTGTTTCCTCAACAGACACAGTGATTCTTTCCTCTATAAGCTAGAATGAGCTTCAGTATGAGGCACCTTTGACTTTAGCCTCGGACTCTCAATAAAACCTCAGACATGCACAGTGTATTGACTATGTGCTCTTTTGTAACTCTCACTGAAAGGGTTTTTACATAACTACGTCAGCAGATTAAGATCTTTTAGTGGTTAAAATAATTTAAGGACTTTTTTAGATTGATCAGTATTGTTTAATTAGGGTTGAAGATAAACTGTGAAAGGTTTGACAATTTCTTTGGAAGTGATAATTTTAAACTGTACGCAGACATTTTACAATATTTACATATAATGTTATTTCTACAGAAGTAAATGTAATTTTTTACTGTATTTAGAGGGTACATTACCAACAAATGTACCCATATTGAAATTTTAAAGGAACAAATTACATGGTTTTCCATAGTTCTTGGAACTTCTGTAATATCATGACAATTTAAAAGATCTTTTCCAGACATTAAAAGTCTGGGAAGTCAAAGAATATCAGGGAGTTTTGTTTGCAACTTTAAATTCTAGTTTCTGTTTATCAAATTATTTCTTTATCTCGTGTTTCACACCTATTGTTGTTGTTAGGCTATTTTCAGCTCAATTTTATTCCTTTCACGCTCATCAACTGACTTCACTTATACGTCAAATGGAGTCTGAAGCCTACAGTAGCTGCCTGAAGCCTTAGTAACTGTTAACTAAGGATGTGCCAGGAAAATATCAACTTTAGGAGCTTTGGCTTCAAAATGGCTTTGGCTTCAAAATGACCACAAGGATTTTTGTTCAAAATACTGTATGAGGTAAATTATCCATTGTTCTCTTTGTTATATTGCCTATTAAAGTTTAGGGAGTGAATGATATTCAGGCTAAAACCTTTTTAATATTATGCAAAGCACAAAAGCGACCAGTGTTTACTTTCCTTTTATGGAAATTCTGCTTTTTCTTCTTGAAAAGTCAGGAAACTTGATATTTGGTGAATCTTCAGGTAGTGCCTATTTAATTAGCTAAAAAAACGTGTTTATAAAACGTGTGTATATTTTGAAAAACACATTTGTCTCTTATTTCTGAGAGTGTATTAACTGTCTCGTCACACTGTGTAAGGAAATAGCCTTGTATCACATGAATGCTACAATATGTCACTTTTAAAACGGGCTACTTGAGGGGGTAAAGTCATTTTTTTTTTAGTTAAGTAAAGTTTGCATGATTGGATATTACTGTTGCTCGTACAATTCTACCATACAACAGTAGCTTAATATAGTAATAAATCAAATATGTCGCTGCTTCTTCTTACCTCACTCTATTTCAGCCTGGATCTGCAGCTCCTCCACAAAAGAGCGAACTTGAGTTTTCGCTTTGCGACAGCAAACCCCGCCTACTTTAACCTGATTGGCCATCTCAGTCATTTTGACATTGACGAGCGAGGTGTTTACAGTTCTGCCTGTATTTATTTTATGTATTTAATTTTAAATAGTAATTTTTATTTTTGTTGTTCTTGTTTCTGTATTTTTTATATTTGTATTAGATAAAAATTAATGTTTTAGATTTTAAAAAATCGCATTTAAATTGAAATGTGCAACACATTTAGATTATTTGTTTAGCCTACTTTTAAAAATACATTTAGCTTTTATAAATACATATATATTGTAGCGAGGCAGAGGGAAAACACAAACACAATGGCGTGGTGTTACAAACAATTCCCCGGAGGGTGCTTTATTTACACGGTGAACAAATGTGAACAGTGTAAATACGGTGCTCTTCCTGGGATAGGTGCTCAGGGGAAGTGGTGAGGTAGAGTGAGAGTTCGGGTGCTGGATCGATCAATAGCTGGAGTCCACTGTGGGTAAGAGACAGAGAGCCACAAGCATTAGCGCAGTGAGTCATGAAAGAATGAAGCTCGTCTTCCTTGTCTGTGGGGCTGGCTTATGTGTGTCTCCTCTTGATTAGCTCCAGCTGAGATCGATCCAGTGTTGATGAGGTGCCAGCTGGGGTGAATCCTTGACCAGGGCGACGTGGCACCGGTATACTCGCTACAATATTAATAGTTAGTGTATTGTACAACATATGTTATTTATTTATTTTCCTTCGGCTGAGTCCCTTAATCATCAGGGGTCACCACAGCATTATGAACCGCCAACTTATCCAGCATATGTTTTACACAGTGCATGCCCTTCCAGCTGCAACCCAGTACTGGGAAACATCCATACACACTCATAGTGGTGGAAAGAGTACTAAAAATCATACTCGAGTACACACTAAAAAACGTTGAGTTATTTATTTAACCCAGTGATTGAGTTAAACATATTTGTTGCTTTGTTGGGTTATTTTTAACCTTTATTGGGTTATTTATGAATGACCAGTTGAGTTAAATATTTGGTGCTTTGTTGAGTTGTTTTTAACTTTTATTTGGGTATTTATTTAATAACTCAACCAGTTGGGTTAAACATTTTAATTTCAACAATCAACTGATTTAACTGACTCAAAACAGCTGTATTATGCATGCATAATTTTGTTTTTGCGTCATAAAGTTGATTTAAGCTATAATAACGCAATAATTTTGTTGTTATTTTTTACAAATTACCTCCGTGTTGTGGTTTTTATATCCGTTTTACCATCCAATACCATCTTTTAGAAGTGTTCGGATGTGGTTAAAATGTATTGTACATTGTGGACACTGAGTGAAGCCTGCTGCAGCTGCTGGACAGTCTCTACAGCACACAAAGCTCCATATTCTGCACATGATTTTCTGCTTGCAGAGTTTACAACTGTGTGCACTTTGTTCTTCACTGTTTGTGATTCTTGATTTATTTTAACAAAAAAAATAAGTGTCTCCAGTGTCTGGAACTAAAATGAAATGGAAATAAAGCATTTTCAATATTCTGTATGTTATTTATTTACCCAGCCATAATTATAAAATTAATAGTAGTACAGTAAAGGTATAGTAGCAATAGTAATACCAGAATGGGAAAAAATAACATTTAATCAAAATAACCCAATGCATTGGGTTAAAATAACCCATAGTTGGGAAGGTGCTAACCTGTAGTTGGGTTATATGTCGGGGTATTTTTAAACCAAATATTCTAACAGAGAAAAGTACTATTACTTGCCCAAAAATGTAGCACAAGTAGAGTAAAAGTATCTGCTGTAAATATGTCAAAGTACAAGTAAAAAGTAGCCCTTTTAAAAGTACTTAAGAGCAGTGATTATGCTGGGAATTTACATGTAATTTGTGTGTGTGTGTGTGTGTGTGTGTGTGTGTGTGTGTGTGTGTGTGTGTGTGTGTGTAAAGGTAAGATTCTGAAGTGCATTTAGTGAGTGGTTAAGGCTATTTCCAATTGTATCTGGATGCAGCCTTTATGATGCAAGCTGAGATTGCATCACTCAGCGATGCAATGTCAGACACAATGCACTCAATGGAGTGAGTGAAGTCACTGTGACGGGTAGGGTTAGGGGTGGGGTTTGGTGAGCGCATTAAAAAGCATTGAATGCAGCTCAGATTTTAACTGCACCGAGTCTGCAGCCAGTCCCCTCTCGCTATTTTGATCATCATAGAGTAAACATCTGTTATCTTCTCATCAATGACATGCAGTCTAAACATTCTCTGTGTCATTGCATGTAAAGTATCTTCTTCACATTTAATGTTTCCAAACAGTCTGCTGCATTTATTCAATTTACCTGTACTGCATGTCTTTGGACAGTGGGGGAAACCGAAGCACCCGGAGAAATCCCACACAAACACGGGGAGAACATGCAAACTCCACACGGAAATTACAACTGACCATGTTGGGACTCAAACCAGCGACCTTCTTGATGTGAGGTGACAGTGCTACCACTGAGCCACCATGTTGCCCAGTAAACTAAGTGTTATGATGACTTGGCTCAGTGTTTCTCCACAATAAACAGTTCTCATTCTTCAACAATTTACTAGCTCACGACTCAAATAATTTTCTTCGATAAATAAAAAAGCTTTACTACATTAGATATAATTTAAAAAAAAAATGTTCATATATATTCCAACTTAAAAAAGAAACAATCCAAGAGACATTCTTATAGAATGACATGGGTTTAATTAAAATCTCTTACAGTATAAATGTGTAAGGATTCATATCTTGTTCAACAGAGTTTTAATAAACACAAATAATAATTTACACAAAAATAAGCAGGATATATAGTCCATAATTTATAATAATCTCATTGGCCTTGATATACCACATTAAAAACACTGCATTACATATATCATGTGGTCAAATATGGGATGCCATATCTGTGAACTGTAAAGTTAATGTGACGTTAATCAGTCTTGCTATATAATCTTGTAATTTGAGTGTAATAAATATGATAATATGAACACCGCTGCAGGTTTAATTGTTATACATTAATAAATTATGTCATCTTATGTTTGTGTATCAGTAAAATGCATCCCGAGGGAACATTATTACTGTCTAGTTAATCTCTGCTGGATATTTGTTTGTGTGTGTGTGTGCGTGTGTGTGTGTGTGTGTGTGTGTGTGTGTGTGTGTGTGTGTGTGTGTGTGTGTGTGTGTGTGTGTGGGTGTGTGTGGGTGTGTGTGTTTACAGTGTGTGTTTGAATGCATGCTGATATGCTTTGGAATAAAGACATACATTAACTGGCATACACATCTGTAAAATACAGAGAATAAAACATATATCATTTTCTTTGACCTTTTTAAACATATTAAAATATATCCGTTTGGTCCTTTAATTTATTATGCTACATGTACACTGAGTAAACTAAAGATATTGCTGTTGCGCTGTCAGCGAGGGGTGAGGAAATTGCGAGCAGAGGCCCGACTACTGCTGCTTTCAGTGTTGGTGTCGCCTGAACCCACTTCATTACCTGCTGTACAAAGAAAGAGAAAGAAAATCATAAAATGAATCATATGATTAATTATAATTGATACTGTACACAGTTTCACTTCATGTTAAATGACACATTATATATATATATATATTATCTTTGCCATGATGACACTAAATAATATTCTACAAAATATTTTTCAAGACACTTCTATACAGTTTAAAGTGAAATTTAAAGACTTAACTAAGTTAATTAGGTTAATTAGCAGGTTAGGTTAATTAGGCAAGTTATTGTATAATGATGATTTGATCTGTAGGCTATCAGGAAAAAATAGCTAAAAGGGTCTAAAAATTTTGATCTTAAGATGGTTTGAAATTTTTTAACCTGCTTTTATTCAAGCCGAAATAAAAATATATAATATATATAAACAGTTGAAGTCAGAATTATTAGCCCCCCTATGATTTTTTTTTCTTCTTAAATCTATTGTGCTTAGAAAAGTGTTGAAAAAATCTTCTCTCTGTTAAACAGGAATTGGGGAAAAAATTAAACAGGGAGGCGAATAATTCAGAGGGGCTAATAAATCTGACTTCAACCATATATTTTATATGTATTATGCATATTAATCCAGAATGCATACTAAGAATATAAATTTAATTTGCACAAAATAGAAAATAATTTAACATAAAAAAATATAACTGCTTATTCTTAACCCACACTGTAAAAAAATGCATGGTTCCACACAATTCCTTCATGTTATCCCACCACAAATTGATTAACTTAACTAGTGGATTGAACATAAAACAATTAAGTTGTCACCCCAAAAAAACGTAAGAATTGTGTTGTTTCAACTCTTTTTAAATAAGTTTAAGCATAATAGTAATTTTTTCAATGCATGTTAGCTAAAGTTCATAAATAGATTTTTTTAATTGATTAAATGATTTTCATGTTTTTTATTAATCATGTATTGCTAAATATTTGAATTACACTGTAAAAAAAAGGTTGACTCAACTTAAAATTTTAAGGAAACCAGCTTCAGGACATTTTTGCGTTCACTCAACTTAAATCGGGTCAAGTGGAGAACTTGGGTTAAAAGTTGAGTCAACTCTCTCAACTTGATTTCAACTTTTATTTTACAGTGTAGTTGAAAGTTACAAGTTATTAGCAGAAAATTAAGTATACACTCAAAAAGGATTTTTGCTGCTTGTTCAAACTACTTATTTAAAATGAGTTGAATCAACACAATTCTTTTTCTTTTTGGGAAGGGGCCAACTGAATTGTTTTATGTTCAATCCACTTAAATTTAAAAAAAATAATAATTATGAAGGCTTAATCGATTTGTGATGTGACAACATGAAGGAATTAGAATCAAGTCATATCCAGCATTGTGTATTTCTTTTACATTTTTTCATCAACTTAATAATTATAATAAGAAGAATAATAATAGTTAATTCTTTTTAATTTAGCAAAGCCCTGATTTATCAGGAGACGTCACAGCAGAATAAACCGCCTATAATAATAATATTAATAATAATAATAATAATATGATTATGAATATGATTATGAATAATAGTAACTTTCAAAATACGGGTGAAACACTTGTGAATTATTACTCTCAATAGATACATTTATAGCCATTTTTATAGACTTTTTAAAAGGGGATTTTATCATATTTCACCTGACTCTAAAGTGTCTTCCCGCACTGAACTCACCTTCATTTGAATGAGATTTCAACATGGCCATTTTAGCCAGGACTTTAAAGGAGAGACAAGCGCCGGTTTCTCTGTCACAAAGTCCACCAGCTTTACAGTCGCATGTTTTCCGGCACTCCATACCATATGTTCCAAACATGCAGTCTTATAAGAGAAACACAAACATATTACTTCTCATTTCAGGTTTGCTTAAATCACTGTAAAACATGATATAGTCGCTGAGTCTTGATTACAAAAATTAACTTCAGCAAAAAAATTTTAAGTAATATAAGTTCTTTTAAGTCAGTTTAATATTGATAGTCACATTTATTTTGGTTCAACTAAAAACCTCATGTACAGTGCATTTACCATATTTTTGGAAAGATTTGCTCACTGTTGATCACAGTATTGATGTTTAAGGTTCAAAAGTGTTAAAGGATTTGTGTGTGAGGCTCAGTTAAAGGTCTGATGATCGAGTGTGTTCCCTGATACAAAGCATTGAGTGTTAATTCACCAACTCACGTTGATCTTACATAATACCTGAAGTAATAATTTAGGGGCCCAAGAAGGACAACACAAAAGACACTAATAAAGGGCTGAAGAGTAGTTTGCCGAACAACTTTCTTTAGACTTGTCAGCTGAGATCATGATGACTTTAAGTTATTTTTGATCTAAGCAAGAAAAAAAGAATTAACTGATTAAAGAACGAAATAAAGAAATTGTATGAAACACACAAAGCTGTGATGTTATCTTATTTAAAAAAATTAATGGTTATAAGAAATACTTTTAACCTTTTTTCCATACATTGTTGATTGTCATTTTGATTTTTGTGACTATGATTTGTGTTTTCCTGTAATTTTAATTAGAATTTTAGTTTTATTTAACAGGAGAACTTTTAACTAATTTTCTTGTAAATATTTTCTTGCTGTACAGTTCTCTTTGTGGTTATTTTTAATTAGACTATATTATTTTCCTTGTCTTATTATCCTCATCGTAAAATATTCAAGAAAAAAATATATTTTTAAAAAATACACAGAAAACAAACCTAGAATACTTAATGGAACAAAAATAAAATTGACATGATATGTTACTTGTTAAACAATTTATTATAACTAAGGAATACAGTTTAATACAGATTATAATCAACATAACATTATATAGGCCTATATATATATATATACATATATATATATATATATATATATATATATATATATATATATATATATATATATATATATATATACAATGTTATGTTGATTATAATCTGTATTATATCATTTAAATCTGTATTATAGCATGTATCATTTCAAATATAAATAGGCTAATCAGTAATTGGTCTCTTTGTTAAAAAGTTAAGAAATCTTTATATATATATGAAGTTCAGATGCAAAAACCTCTAAATGCCATCTAAAATCTTCTCCTAAAATGAGCTTTTCTTATACTCCTTTGTTTATTTTTAAACATTTCACTTTAAAGGCATATTAAAAATGAACTTACTCATCAATATAAAAGTAACATTTCTGAGCCTACACACAAAAATCGGATCTATCTATAACCCTGCGTTATTTAAATTATTATTTATGCTTTAAATGTAGCACTCGATTTAGATTTAATTTCAGTTCACACAAAATTGACAACAACATGCTGAATCCTCCAACCTCCCAATGGGTGCCCGAGCAGGTGCGCCCATCATCAGACTGACTCTATATTGCCTACCTTTACAGATGCCATATTCATCCCCATAATCATCCTCATCCTTGTAGAAGTCGCAGAAGAGTCCCGGTCCGCACTTGACGCCATGCATCCCGGAGACGGTGCGGTAGCAGTGCTCACCCCGTCCCGCGGCGCAGACCTGGCAGCAGCCGCAGTCATCCAGCACCGTCCGCCGGCAGCGCAGCGTCGAGCCGCACAGCGCCGGGTTGCATTTGTCCGGGCAATTCACGGCGTATTTACCCCCGGGACCCCACGCCTCAGTCTCCCCAAAAACCACCATCAGTACGAACATCAGGATGGCAAACACACGCATGGTTGCAAGCGGCGGGTTGGATGCGATCTTCGGGTCTGCAGTGTTGGGGAGGAGCGGTCCTGTCCTCTCCTTGGATGTGACAGTGAATGAAGCGGCTCAGGCTGCATGGCTGTCAGCTTTAAACTAGTTTGTTTTGCACATTGTATGCCCTCGTCAGTTTCCTCAATCCGGTGTTGTTGTCTGTTTGCCAGCCTCTCCTCTCTCTTCCCTCCCCCGATTCCCAGTTTTAGAAATCCGGTTTGGAAGTGGAATTAGAGCCGCGCTGCCATCCAGGAATTGATGTCATCACTGAAGCCTGGATTTTTTTGTTTTGGAGATTTTTAAAGATTGACCCTCGTGTCGTGACCCCCATTAGTGGTCCTGACGTGAACGTGCATAACGAGATGTTTTTGGTACACTCTCAGAAATAAAGACAGCAAAAACTGGGGTGTTATTTTTAAAAGGAACGCTTTTGCACTTTTTAGTAGCCTATATGTGCACTTTACTAATGTAGGATACCAATAATGGACCCTATCAATTTCCTTGTGAAATGACATCACCCCAGTGACAGCTATAGTCAAGTAAAATATCAAGATGTCATGTTATAGGCCTATATATAAAAAAACAGCCTGATATAAAGATATATCTTCAAATACAAATAACATTAATGTTAATTTAATTAACACATTATTAAATTAATATTAACTTTGTCTGTGTATTTTATAAGAAGTTAATTAGTAAGATTACATTATATAGGACAAAAAACAGATAATCAGGAAATTATATATTTCCCCCTTTATTATTGTGATGATAATAATATGACACATTTTAACTGATGACAAAATTAGCCTGCATCCACTAAATAACATTTTGCATATGCAATGGTGTACCATTTAAGATGCTTTCAGAATTGTGCTGTTATAAATTCACCTTATCTAATATTTTGCCAAGAAGTAATGCAATCGTATTAATTTTGATATAGCTTCCTGTTGAATGCACCTAATTATTTTTAAATAGTTTTTTTTTATTAAAAGGAATAGTTCATGCAAAATATTATATTATATATTATATTATATTATATTATATTATATTATATTATATTTATTCACCCTCAAATGATTTTCATTTTTTTCTTCTGTTGAACACAAAAAGTTTTCAGGTCTTCAAAGGTATTTTGAAGAATGTTAGAAACCTGTTAAAATAACTTCCATTGTAGGTGATGCCAAGTCAATGATTAGCCTAAATGCTTCATACACTTTTCCAATTAACTATCCCAGACGCAATGCAGTTGGCCGTATCAATCACTAGATGACGCTGTTGACTAAAAATAACACATTTATGTATTTTTTGCAATTATGGATTGAATTAAACTTTTAATGAGTTATACCTCTGTGGTACTTTTCCAGTCCATCTTATGACGAAGCTCCACTGATTCATGTCCATTGGTGTGCGGAGGATAGTTTGCCAAACGCCCAAACAAGTCGTACCGTGTAGGCTACATACACCGGTAGTAAATAAACCTACAGCTCCAGCTGGAACATTAAATATTTGCTCGTTACCTTGAAGCTGAAAGTTCATTATGCGTAGCTATTAATTGACAATATTAATAATATATGTAACTTATTTATATGTGGACCTAAATGTTTACCATAGGGCTACATGTCAATGTTGCTAGGCGTGTTAATTAATTTTTGTTTTGTAAAACTACTGATGGCGTGTCTTACAAATAAAATACTACTTTTAAAGACCTTTCTTAAACATTCTTATAACAAAAGTGGCATGTTTTCATTCATGTTATTCACAGTGTTGTAAAAAGCTAAAATATCTAACAATCTTGAGTAACTTTTTTGTTACTATGTTACAGTTTAAGGCAGGGGGCACTAACCTTTTGGAAACCTAGAGCTACTTTTTGGGTACCGATTAATGTGAAGGGCTACCAGTTTGATACACATTTCTTAACAAATTAGCTAAATTTACTTTTAACTTAATGTTATTAATAATGAATGATATTCATCTAGTGAAGACACTGATCATGTTAAGGATTTCTCACAATAGCTGTCAACAATGATTTAACAAGGTAGGAAACAGATAAATATCAATATGCAACATGCAATATGTTTTTTTTTTAAATATATAACTTAATGTAAATTTAAATTTTTTAGCTACAATTGATTTACAATTAATTTAAAACGAATAGCTACAAAAATATTAGATGCAGCTTACTGGTATGTTGTGCTATGTTGAGCTATTTTTGGAACAGGCCCGTGTGCAACTCATGTGATCTTTGCGGGCTACCTGGTGCCCCCGAGCACCATGTTGGTGACCCTTGGTTTAAGGAGTAATGTGAATGTATGTGTCATGTTCAATGGTCATGTTACTTTTGCATTTGTTTTTTAAGAGTAAGCTAGGCGTAAAATTGTATTAAATTACTTTTAAATGTAACTTTACCCAACAGAAATTTAACTTCAGAAGAATCAGCGGTCCCATTTGATAAATCAGGCCTGTAGGGGGGTCACGAATTTGGTCCCTATACAGTATGTGCTCATTTGTACCATTTTTGACAGTATGCAATCATAAATTGTAAAATTGAAGAAGACTATAAGAAAAATTTAATTTTTATTTATTCAAATAAACACATTCTCACAGAGGAAATGAGCTGGTCAGTTTGTTATGTGCCAATAGGCCACAGTTTTTAATTAAAACAAGTTTTAACAGATTCCTATATGGTGTTGATGTTATTTTAATGATGCATGATAGTAGATTTGTATTTTAAAAGTAAGTATTTTATATTCAGGTTTTTTTTATTTAAAATTCTAATCTCATAATATTATTTATAAAACTGTAATAACTAAACATTTGTAACATTTGCACATTTGTAAATAAACACTGTGGTAAAATAGTATGGTAAGCACTTTGACAAAATTGTAGGAAATATTATTGTTGCATTCAAAAGTGTGGCCATGATCACCATCTGACAAGCTAATCCAGCAAATATTAGTGCTTTAAAAAGTCAATAAAATGCATTATTTAAACAATAATTTAATAGAAAATTAGGCGAATAACTGCAAACAGGTCCACTTTTGGAGAAAAAAAGAACCACCCCAATAGGCTGGCTACAGGCCTGTAAATTAACCCAGATTTTCACTCAAATGAAAAAAAGCCATTCTGACCAATTATATATATTTTTAATTAATTAATTTATTTATTAATGATTTTTTTGTCATAGAGACAAAGCTCTAAATGACAATATTGTTATATGGAATTGTTATTATGGAATAAATGCTATCAGAGTTTTGTTTAGAAACAAAAGTAGACAAACAAAAAATGAAACAAAAAAGCAACTAGTATGTATTAATATTTTGTTTTCACTGCAGTCCTTATTCTGAATGTATACTGCATGATTAATAAAATAAAAAAACAACCCAATGATTAGACAAAAATGGAAAAGTAAAAAAAAAGTTTTATTTTTTTCTCTATGTCTGTGTGTCTTTGTCATTTCCACAGATTTCACTTAACTGAGCAGTCTGGTTAATCTCAGATGACACAAATGGAGGATAAATTCACTTTTCTTGCCTGTATTCCATCCATTTTGAAAATAGCTGTTTCTTCAGTCTGAGACAAATACGTTTCTATTTTTCAGCATCTTATTATGAGGATTTTCAGAAGCAGGCAGAAGAGGAGGATGTTGTGGATGTTGTGCTCAGAGATGTTGAAGCTTTGCAGTAGATCTTGAGGGCTGTGGATGAAAAAATTAAGGGACTTCAGAGATTTATCCCTGTGTATGATATAGCATTTTACATAATAAATCCTGTCACTCTTCTGTCATCAGACATGGTTTGTCATGCCATCACACCTACACAGCTGAGTCAGCAGACCACTGAAGAACAACAAACTTGACCAAAGGCAAAGGTGAATGTGTGTGGGCTACACAGCTGAAACTGCTTACAGCTGTGGTTAGAGAAACAAAGAAGAAAGTTGTTAAAAATATTGTAGTTTCAGTCATGTTTGTTGGAGATTTAGCAGCTTATAGGGATAATGCAACATTACAGTATGTTATATTCATTCATTAATTTTCTTGTCGGCTTAGTCCCTTTATTAATCCGGGGTCGCCACAGCGGAATGAACAACCAACTTATCCAGCAAGTTTTTACACAGCGGATGCCATTCCAGCCACAACCCATCTCTAAAAAACATCCACACACACTCTCTACACTACGGACAATTTAGCCTACTCAATTCACCTGTACCGCATGTCTTTGGACTGTGGGGGAAACCGGAGCACCCGGAGGAAACCCACGCAAAGGCAGGAAGAACATGCAAACTCCACACAGAAACGCCAACTGAGCCGAGGTTCGAACCAGCGACCCAGCGACCTTCTTGCTGTGAGGCGACAGTATGTTATATTATTTTTTTTTTTTTGTGGAGCATAATTTGTGTCTAAATTGGCTGAATGGAAAAATGTAGGTGTTGCAAAAGGTTTTTAAAACAAAGAAGCAAACAAAAATGTTAATAAATAATAGAACTATATGAAGTCACGATAACAACCAGATAATACTAAAATATGATGATGATTAATTGTAAACAATCCTCATATTCAGTCCAAAAATATCTGTAATTACTTGTTATCTTATAACATTTCCAGAAAAATGTGTGTTTGTGTGTCTGTGTGTGTATATACACTCACCGCCAATTTATTACCGGGTTGGACCCCCTTTTGCCTTCATCATTCATGACATAGATTCAACAAGGTACTGGAAATATTCCACAGTGATTTGGCTTGATATTGGCATGATAGCATCACGCAGTTGCTGCAGATTTGTCAGGTGCACATCCATGATGCGAGTCTCCTGTTCCACTAAATCCCAAAGGTGCTCTATTGGATTGAGGTCTGGTGACTGTGGAGGCCATTTGAGTACAGTGAACTCATTGTCATGTTCAAGAAACCAGTCTAAGTTGATTCACGCTTTATGACATGGCGCGTTATTATGCTGGAAGTAACCATCAGAAGATGGGTACACTGTGGTCATAATGGGATGGACATGATTAGCAATAATACTCAGATAGGCTGTGGCGTTGACATGATACTTAATTGGTACTGATGGGCCCAAAGTGTGCCAAGAAAATATCCCCCACACCATTACACCACCACCACCAGCTTGAACAGTTGATACAAGGCAGGATGGATGCATGCTTTCATGTTGTTGACCTCCAACCTTCTATTGTTCAATTTTGGTGAGCCTGTGCGAATTGTAGCCTCAGTTTCCTGTTCTTAGCTGAAAGGAGTGTGGTCTTCTGCTGCTCTTGCCCACCTGCTTCAAGGTTGGACGTGTTGTGCGTTCTTCTGCTTACCTCGGTTGTAACATGTGGTTATGTGAGTTGCCTTTCTATCAGCTCGAACCAGCCTGGCCATTCTCCTCTGACCTCTGGCATCAACAATTCATTTGTGCCCTCAGAACTGCCACTGACTGGATACTGTCTCTTTTTCGGATCATTCTCTGCAAACCCTAGAGATGGTTGTGCATGAAAATCTCAGTAGATCAGCAGTTTCTGAAATACTCAGACCAGCCCATCTCTATACCACATCCATACCACGTTCAAAGTCACTCAAATCACATTTCTTCCCCATTCTGATGGTTGGTTTGATCTGCAGCAGATCCTCTTGACCATGTCTACATGCCTAAATGCATTGAGTTGCTTTCATGTGATTGGCTGATTAAACTATTTTATATATTGTGTGCTTTTAATTAGATTTATTTATTTTTAAACAGAATAAGCACAATAATCAAATACATTTCATCATAATTGACAAAACAACTACAAAATAACAATTGATTATAATTATTAAACCATTTCGGTAAAATAGTTAAATTATTATACAGACATAATCAGTAAAATAATTAAATATCAAATACCGCAAAAACAAAAGCGAGACACTACGGACCCTTATGATATAAACGTAATGACGTCACGACCCAACGCAGTTGGCGTAAAATCCACCGCTCTGCGCGCATTCCCGAAAAAAGAACGCCGCTATTTTTTCATGGCAACAGCTTGCGGAGCGGCAACCTTCCCCACTATAAACACCCTCCGGCGCCAGATTAACCGGCATTTCGTCCTCGCATTGCGTAACTCCTCTATGCCGGCTGTCGTTTAGTTTTATTTCTTTCAGAAGTGTATTTTTGAGAAGGTAAACACGGGATATGGTTGATAATAAAGCGCAGGCTTCACGTTCTGATAGGCAGCAGGTTTAAAGAGCCTCACAGGGGGCAGAGAGGGTTGATCTGCTGGGCGTGAATGACAGAAGGGAGACCGGAGATCCGATCGTTTTGGTGAGCATATTCACACATCTTTTTATATTTAATTCGACGTTGTGTGACCTGACGATGGGCTGTCGTGTTTGGAATCGATGTGGTTTTGCTCGTTAAACAGTTGGGCTCGTCATATGTCAGCTATTTTTGTCTCTATCACTGTTGTTTTGAGTCTCAGCTGATGCAACAATCTAACGTTAAGTCTTGCACAAGTGACAGTTCATGCATGTTATTGTGCTGAATGATATGCTTGTGGTCGTATTATATGCTGTGTTTTGGGATTTAGATGCATATTTGGATGATTGACAGATCGTATCTGATGCAGTCTGGTCCACCATGCTGAACAAAATAGCAGCTGCTTGGGGATGTAGTGGTTAGAAATGTATGGTATAGATGTAAAGTTGGTTTTAAATTTCAATATCAACTTGTGACATGTAAACATGACTTCAAAACAACATTAGCACTATTTATTTCGCTACAAACAATGTTGTACTTTGACTGATAGTTAATGGCTACCATAATGTTTTGACTATTTAGAAATGGCAAAGAATGCTTTTCTGAAATTATATTATCAAGAAGAAAGTCTGAATGTGTGAATATAAAACCAACTTCAGGGTTCAACGCTAAGGATTTTTTCTACTGGTCCGATCGGGCAAGTGGTTTAGATTTTTACTTGCCCTACCAAAATTTTCACTGGCCCCACCAAAAAAAAAAAGAAAAGGTAAGTTAATAGCTATTTTTTAGCCACATATTTTAAATAATGTGTCAAAAATAAAGTCTGTAAATCTAGAATTTCAATACTTAAAAAACAATTGTAAATATAAGTGTTATGCAAACAAAAACAGCAGTATGGAAAATGTGAAGGTATTTTATTGCAGTTTGAAATTATTTAACAAAAGCTGGCTGACTTGTCAAACTGACGGCAAACTATGCATAACATCACTAAATTTTTATTTTATCGTGTTGTTTCCATGTAAATGTCTACTTCCAAGACGCTAGAGACAGACATTTTCGTTTAGCCTTATAATTTGATGTTGCTGACATGTTGCTGTTTCTACGCTGAACTGGTTGTTACCAGGTAACAAAAAAAATAGCATGGTTAAATCAATCATATAAGACGAATCAGAAAGCAATATGTTGTTTACGACATTACAGAGAAGGTAGCATTTAAAGACTTAAAAGCACAAGCTTTAAATTCACGCAATTGACAAATAGTCACAGACAAATTAAATGTTAGTGACTGACAAGGCAGAACTGACCCAATCGGGCCAGTAATGATCCGGTCTACTGTCCCAAGTGTCTCTCACACTGGCCCTGGGCCACCAGGCAGTCCTTATTGTTGAGCCCTGAACTTTACCTCAATATGTATGGTTTCTAGTCTCTCAGCCGGGATTGAGGTAAGGTATGGGGACATTCTAAAACACTTAATGTGAAAAAAAGCTTAACATAGGTTAATGTACCTAAACATCAACCAGAGAAACCCAAATTTCTGTCCAACTTTGCTTGTAATTAATCCTAATGACTAGGGTTGTCATGATACCATTAATTAATCTTATGATACTATACCAGCTAAAGTATCACGATACCAGTATTGCGATACTGTAATTAATAATTTAAATTATAAAGTTTAGTAAAATTAAATAAAATTGTCAGAAATCTTACATTTTATGCTAGAATAGGCCTACTTGAATGTAATCCATAATTCCCTTAAAGGTGCAGTGAGTGATCTGCCAAAATGCTAACTGCTTAGCATAGTAGCTTTGGACGGCGAGGAGGGACTGTGATTCAAAGCCACACTCCTAAACTTGTGAACGCGTGCACCGCGTCACAACAGCAGGCAACCCACTAGTTCATGTCATCGCCAGTGAGATTAGCATGGTAAACAGTATAGGAAGGCTGTCATTGTTTAAATGATCCAATGTGAATATAAAAGCAACTACTGCTCAATAAAGCAGGTTAGGTGGAATAGCTTTGTTTACTGATGTTTTGTTGTTAAACTAAATAAATATCTCCATTATCGATGCTGTCAAAGGTCCCTTAAAAAACTAAAAATAGTCGTATCAATCTTTTGCCGGGAGATTTCAGTGACTGAACAACACGTCTGTGCATATAAGGCATTCATAACAGAACACAATCTAACACAAGCTTCGCTTGACTAAAATAGTTTTAATACGGAACATTACCTGTCTAACAGTAATAGTTCAGCTGTGATGTTGTCGTCCTTCCTCCAGCGTGCAAAAGTAACTCCAGTATTGATTCAGGATTTTCAAAAGTTTCAATTCAGCATTTGGTTTCACCGTGTCTGTAATTGTCTTGTGAACATGCGGCGCTCATGCAGACGGGCATGCGCGAATGGCGGATCTGCGTGAACAGATGCGCAGAAGTCCGAATCTGCATTTGCATTTGCTGACAGACAGCTTGAACTACTTATCGGAATTATAGGTGATGTCGGTCCGACAATATTTAAATGCATTTACATTTTTTAGTTTTATGCCTAACCCTGAATATGAAAATACATATAAATACATTTAGATCGTTTACTTTAATCATTACTATTGAACTGTGAAGAGACTTTCAACCAGCACAACAAAACATTTTTTTGAAGACAATCACATACTGCACTTTTAAGGCCAAAAAGTATTATTTGCACCCACACAAAATTTCTAAATTTTTTGTTGTTGTTTATTTTGTAGCTAACTGACCAACTAAAAATGCATTTAAATGAACATACAAATTATACAGAATGAAATTTGTTACAGAAGAGCATTTTTCCAACAAAATTAGGCAATATGAAAATTAGTCAACAATTTTTTAAGTGTTGTCTGTTGCTTTTTTGGGGTTTTCAGGTTATCAGGTGACAATTCCAAGTAATTTAAAATTTCACTTTGTGAGTCGCTCTTAAAAAGGCAAGGCAAGGCAAGTTTATTTATATAGCACATTTCATACACAGTGGCAATTCAAAGTGCTTTACATAAACAAAAATAAAAGAAACAAGTAAAATTAAAATAAAAACAAATAATAAAAATGTGTAAAAAAAACAACATAAAAACAGGTAAAATGTGATATAAAAGAATGAAGAAGAAGAGAAAAACATAATAGTGCAATCTGTCGGACGCAGCACAGTGCTCATTCAGTAAAGGCACAGCTAAACAGATGTGTTTTCAGTCTTGATTTTAACATACCTAATGTTGGAGCACATCTGATCATTTCTGGAAGCTGATTCCAGCAGCGGGGGGCATAGTGGCTGAAAGCTGATTCACCCTGCTTTGACTTGATCTCTTTGAAAAAGAGATTGTTGTGGTTGTTGTAGCTACTAAATCATATTGACAGGAACAAAAATTAATTGATTCAGATGTGCGTTCGAACTGAAGCGTTAGAAAATGTGCAATAGGCTACCATAAAAGGTGCAAATTCTACAGTATTGCAAACTTAAAGGGCTCCACAGACTATTCAAATAAAATAGTCTGTTGTTTCACAAACATGTGAGCATTTTAGTGATTTTTCCACATTCATACATTATCCATTGTAGATAAACCATTAATGACGAAACTACAGTGGCACCACCACTATTTTGGAGCCATAGTATCGCGATAATACCTAAGTACCGGTAAACCATGCAACCCTACTAACGACTGTAAAAACTCAAATCTCAATTCCATATACAATTGTACAGTTCATTTGTTAAGGTACATTAAGCCATGTTAAGCTTTTTCCTTATAATAGACTTCAATGGTGGAGAAAACGCTTAATGTGATGTTTTTCACTTTATGGAACTGGGAATTGTTCTTCGGGGTTGGGGTTAATTACAAGTAACGTTTGACAAAAATTTGGGTTTCTCTGATTGATGTTCAGGTACATTAAGCCACGTTAAGCTTTTTTCACTTTAAGTGTTTTAGAATGTCCTTAAAGTTGGTTTTAAAATCATACATTTGGATTTTCTCTATATTGATATCATTTCAGAAAAGTATTCCTTGCAAATTCTAAATAGTGAAATTATATTAGCCGCCAATGACTATCTAAGTACAACATTGTTCACTGTCAAATAAGTAGTGCTAATGTTGTTTTGAAGTCATATTACCATGTGATTTCAGGCCAAATATTCAAAGTATGGTGAATAATAGGGAGCACATTATAACTTGTCACTGAACTGTGCGAATATAAAAACCAGCTTTACCTCAATTCAATCGGGTTTTGTTGTTTTGAACGTCTGAATGCTGATGTACATGCCTGAATTTTAACTACCGTAAAGTAACAGTTCACCCAGACACTAAAAAACTCACTATTAAATTGCTCGAACTCAGGCTATACAAAATGTAATATTTTTTTTCTTCTGTAGAATATTAAAGGAGATCTTTAAAACCATGGTCCTTGTTGATTAAAGGATTTAAGACTATGAGAGCCCCAACAGCATATACAGGCTAAATAAAATACATGTGGCTCCTAGCAATACACGGAGTTCTTATGAAGAGAACTGATTGGTCAGTGCAAGAACCTGAACATTATTCCAGAAAAAGCAGAAAACAAACAGGGATGCTGTTTTGTAAGCGGTCTTTAAATCAGACGTTCCCAAACTTTTCAGTCTGTGACCACCAATATAACAATGCCAGTTAATCGCGACCCCCAATATCCTTTGAGGGGGTTATAAATATATAAACCTAGCACACAATGGTGCACACAACCTATAGGTCCAATTCATCATTTTATTTTGAAGAATGCCACTCCATCCTCCATGTTCAGTTGTGGCCTGAATTTATTTTTGATATATGTGAGTGCCGTAAAGATGTCAGAAAGTGTACCTGCTGCCATAAAATCAATGTGCTGTGTCTTTTACAGTATATAACCTAATCACTCCAGGGGTCGCAAAAGAATCAAAAATCTGATGGCTTTTTATTTGCATGTTGTTTTTTTATGTAAATCTAAACTACTATTTTTGTGATGATGATTAAAGGATGACAGAATTTTTAGCTTTGGGTGAACGATCCCTTTAAAAACAGTAATACCTTTTGCATTGACACAATGAGTTGAGAAGTGTGTTTGAGGTAGGGATGCACCGATACATTTTTTTGGTACCAAAATATATACCGATACCAAAATTCTGAGTATCGACCGATACAAATTCGATCCTGATACGCTGATAAGCATAAAAAAAAAACTAACTTTTTTAGTAAAAAAAACAGACCTATAGGCCGACTGTATATGACAGATGGCACAATCTAACCAAAAACATGATGCTTGCTGTAGACTAGGCTACTATATTTAAGCATTCGTTATGACATTGATCTGTTGTGACCCAGCTTATGTTTCCTTTTTTTAATATTAAGAATGTTCTTGGAAATCTGGAAGCTACCACTATTGACCCTAATCAAAACACAAACTCGTCTGTTAAATATTGCGCCCGTCATTTTCACTTTTATCAATTTAATCAACTACTTTGACCACAATGAGCCAGGCTTTACAAACTGTTTGCGGCACTGAAAGTATTCCTCTCGGAAGAATAAACTCAGTCGGAAGAACGAGAGAACAGAAACTCATTGTGAGAATAATTTTACAGAGCGACGCAGATCGCGTCTGCGCAGCTGGAGCATAAATGAATTGCTTGATGCATCACTGAGACACGGTGCGCAGCCCTCTTGTATATGCAGAAAATTCCTAAACTAAGCAGCACAAAGGGAAGAAATCAGTGCATTGAGGATCTGTCCAATGTATTATTAAGACTTTTCTAATTAAAAATTTCAGGTAGGCCTACTTTGTGTGTGAAGAGCAGCAGGTAATAACCCTCTCTCCCATTTAATGCAAAACTAAATGCATTTTTCCACAGATTATTTCTATTTACAGGAAGAAATAGTCTTGAAGGAATTTTTTATGTTGTCATGAACATGACTCGCAGTTTGAATTGTGAATGAATGAAGAATGATTGACAGAAGCAGCGGCGGAAATCGCTGAAATGGACATGAATTTAACCACTTGAATATTCATCTGTACTTTACATTAAACTATAGAATGGCTTCAGATTATTTACGATTAGTAGGCCTACATGACAACTTTCTAGTGCCTTATGATAAGCTACCTTCATGACTTTTGTTGGTTTATAAATTACACCGAATATAGCGCACGTGCAAGATCAGATTTGGATCGGTACCAGATGGGTACCAAGCAAAAATATGTGGTATGGAACCGATAACCGATCCAAGTATCTGGATCAGTTCATTCCTAGTTCGAAGGGAATAATAGATATCAGTTACTCTATTAGGTATATTATCAGCTACAAGTACAAAGACATTGTTAATTTTGAGATATTTGGATTAAAAAAAAACATACTTTTTCATATTTGTAGTGTTTTCAATTATTTCAGAATTTTGTCAGTTCACTGCATACACGGCCATGATGGAAATACTTTCGAGTTGCGGAGTGTGTGATCAAAAAAACAACAACAAAAGTTTAATATTTAACTTATTTTGCTTATTATCGGACTTTTATTTTGAAATGCGCGTGCGACAACCGTACCGTTTGACATGTGAAATTCCAGTGCTAATACGACCTTGAATATGTAAAGTGTAGATTTGCATATATTGACGACAAAAAAGGCTTAAAAGCTCAGTGTGTCATGTTGTGAGGTGCTCTCACAAGAGCATGAAACCTTCTAAATTAAAACGGCATTTAGAAACCAAAAATCCCAGTTGCAAGAATAAACCTGTGGACTATTTTCTAAGGCATCTCCAATAGCAGAGGGCATCACAAAAGTGCCTAACATCTTCATGTTCAAAACAAATACAAGTACATCTTACTGTGCTCACCGTGTAGCAAAGTCCAAGAAAGCCTACACAAAAGTAGAACAGCAAATAACTGGTGATTATTATAAAAATGGTTATGATTATTTTAATAATTTTACTTCAGTTAGCTGGTTTCTGTTCAGTTCAACCAGATCAGTGTTATTGTTTTATAAACAGTTCAGTTTAGTTAATGGTAACTTAACTTTTCCATACCCTAATCACTGTTTACAGTATTTGACATTTTTACTTGTAATATTTCTATAACTTGATACATTTTATTAAATGACAGCAGTAAAATATTGTTTATTTGTAAATCTTGGTAATTGTCTTATGATTTATCTGTCACTAGTTGTGTATGTTAACAAATAAATACAAATAAATTATAATTCCTAAAATCATATTATAGTTCCCTAAAATTTGGGTCGCGGCTTGATGACCATGTTAAAATGTGGGTCTAATGGCCAAACCAGTTGAGAACCACTGGTCTAAACCATGGGAAAACACATGGAAGCTAAATTACATAGAGAACAACTTTGTAAGCAGGAAAACGTGAAATATTTTGACAAACTGACTTTAACAGGCTTTTTTTCTGATCGATTTATTATGACTTTTTCAGTCTTTAGTACTCTAAATTATGTTTTTTTTTTTAAGTTAGTATGGCCCAAAACAAAAAGTAATCAGCAAAAAATTCAAGTTTCATTCAAATCAGTGGCATTGCCAGAACTCACTTGTATTATGGAAAGCACAACAAGAGGCAAATTCACTATTCTGTCAAAATATTTGTAGTGAAATTTTCTATTAGTCCACAATTTTTAAAGTGATAGTTCAGCCAAAAATGCAAATTCTGTCATGATTTACTCTACTTTAAATGCATTTCTGAGTTTCTTTCTTCTGTTGAACTCAAAAGAGGATATTTTGAAAAATGTTGGAAACCTGTAACTATTGACTTTTGTAGTGTTTGTTGTTGCTATGGAGGTCAATGGTTACAGGTTTTCAGAAGACAGAAAGGTTTTGAACCACTTCAGGGTGAGGAAATAGTGAGTCAATTTTCAATTTTGTGGGTGAATTATCCCTTTAAAGAATCTTGTGACCCACTTATGAAGTGAATGAATCGTGTGTGTATCCAAGACAAGAAGAAAGGTCTATAGAGAATTTAACCTGCATAAACTGCTATGAAGCAAAAAACAAACAAACAAACACTTATTTTGATCGGTGAATGCGTCTCCTCATTACTGCACATGATCTCTCATATTGAAGTGCTTGTCAGGAAAAATTAAGCAAAAAGTCATCATGAAGTACGACTGTACTGATCTATGTCACTTCCTGTAATGACAGAGCAATTCCATGCAAATGTCAACCTTGCCATGAAAAAAATTAAGTTTTCACCAAAACATCCAAACGGTTTCTACATTTTTTGTGTAAGCAAGTATTTTACAATACTTTAGAAATACTCAAAAATGTCTCTGTCAATTTTTCAAACTATCAAATTTGATTTACCAAAACCACACAAGTGGCAACTCACATCAGTCACATCCATAATGGAGAAATGTCACACACATAACAAAGCTTTTACCTCATAAATACAAAAATAATAAATAAAAATATAATCAATCGTGTTTGTTATATAGTGAGCCAACTCTTATCCTTTTGATTAGCATAATTTTGGGGGGTTGCACAGTTTAATTCACAGAATTTCTACAAAGCATGTTGTATGCTTTAAACTCACATACTTTTTTGGTCACATCCATAACGCATCTTTATTTTCTCATTTAAAGTACAAAACATGTTTAGATTGATATTTTTCTGCTTCTATAACTCTGTGGTTAGTTGTTCTGTAAAATATAAACAGATAATATAATATAATGTTAACGTGTACTTTCTATGTGAATTTTTGTTTTGAGTTTTTGCTGCAAATGTCACATCCATAACGCTGGAATTTCTCCATAGCATAGCAAAGCATAGCAAAAAGTTAAAAAAATAAAAATAAAAATAAAAAAATAACCAGTTTTCTTCTACCGTTCAGTGAATTTCAACATTTCATTTGTATAGCGCTTTTCACAATCATTATTGTTCCAAAGCAGCTTTACAAAAGGTGCACAGTATTTCATTACATTCAAAATCAGAAAGTTAAGGTGTTGTGTATTGACTTTATTCTTCACGTTCACGCAGGTGTAGCCATTGACATCGGCTTGAAACTTCTGGTCTCTGTCACTTCCATTGATTTTTAGATGTTATGAAACATTCTGCTGCTTTATGTAGCACATTTTCTTATTAAAGTATTATCCGTAGTATGTGTAGTCATTAGGGATGCTCAGATCGATTAATCAGAGATCAGTATCGGTCGATAATCCCATTTAATGACTCGATCTCGGTACTTGCTGATCTTGAAAATGTATGAACCCAATTTGATATCTGTGCTACAGTATCTATTATGTTCTGTAAAGCTGCTTCTGACCATGACATGTTCACACCTAAACGGTTATAAGAGACGTGCTTAAGGTATTATGTGCAACATTCTTCATTCATTATCTTCAGTAAGGACAGATCTCCACTTAAGCATCATACTTATGCGGAGTTCATAAACAGTGATCTAATTTTTCGGTTTTGGTGGATTGTCTTTTTAAACTTCTTGCAATTAAAAGTGTAACATTTAAATCTATTTACATTGTAAAACCAACTCAAGTGTCTTCTATCATGTGAAACAGACACCTTTGCTAAAATATTTGTCTGTAAATAAGATCCAATCAAGTCTTCCTTGGTCTACCAATTTTACAAGATCATACCTATTGATCTGTATTGTTCTATTTTTTGCTTAACATTGTAGTTGTGGGGTGGCAAGGTGGCTCAGTGGTTAGCACTGTTGCCTCACAGAAGGTTGGTGGTTCAAGTCTCTACCGGGCCAGTTGATCGATCGGCCGGAGATCGGTATCGGTCGATAATCACGTTTAATGACTCGGATCGATACTCGCTGATCTTGAAAATGTATGAACCCAATTTGATATCTGTGCTATCTATTATGTTCTGTAAAGCTGCTTCTGACCATGACATGTTCACACCTAAATGGTCATAAGAGACGTGCTTAAGGCATTATGTGCAGCATTCTTCATTCATTATCTTCAGTAAGGACAGATCTCCACTTAAGCATCATACTTATGCCGAGTTCAGACTGCATGATTTTCAAAGTAGTCGTGTCACAGATGTTTCAACAGCATTTCGTCGCTGCTTTGTTTACACTGCAAGATGGATCGGCGACAGGGGCTTTCACATTGCATGACTTAACAACAAGAAAAATCGCCGACTACTTCGTCCAAACTACGTCTCACAGCCAAAAACATGTAGTATATCTTTTGTTATTAACTTTTGTTATTGCGATCGCTGATGTTATTTTCAGTCAAAACTCATTTCACACGGCTTGATTTGAATCGCTAACAGCTCCAGATATTTAGCATACCAAATATCTTACAGGCATCGGCGACTCATCAGTGATTCTCTCAGATCGCGTCTTTGATAGTTCATACTTTGTGATTATCACTCACGTGCACGAGTACCGATTTGTTGCCTCACAGATTGCGATTAATTGCACAGCCCTAACCCTTACTAATAAAATACATTCCCACAACTACTGAACACCAAACAGGCATAACATTTAAGTAATGGAATAAACATTACTTATCAACATTAGATGTAACATTCAACTCTAATGTACATAACTGACGAAAAACTACATAGAACATAAAAAGGGAAGTGTCATTCTGGGAAAAGTGAAAATTCTGGGAAAGTTAATTTACAGTTATTCACCATATATATTAAGGAAGCTTACTGTTAAATAG
The DNA here is from genome assembly GCF_052040795.2 of Danio rerio. Lineage (NCBI taxonomy): Eukaryota > Metazoa > Chordata > Actinopteri > Cypriniformes > Danionidae > Danio > Danio rerio. The sequence continues at coordinate 11,185,678 of NC_141041.1, forward strand.
ATTTAAGGATTTTTACTGTTGCATTCTTAATCATGGACAATTTTCAAACTGCACATACAGTCTCATTTGACTTCGTTCTCTGCTTCTTGGCACTGAAACCTTGGCCTGATCTATATTTTGATGGCCTCTGTCTGAAATGTGATCACATCGGACGGAAGTTTTAGTTGTCGCAGTTGCCCTGGATTAGTCAGGTGTTCAGACTGTCAGCCACCCCCCTCAGATCGTTCTTGCTGGCTGAATTGAAACCACTTCCAATCTTACATCAACAGAAGGTCAGCAGTGATAGGCACTTGGCTGTGGAAAATCTTGGCTTGGCAGCTTTATGTTTGTCTGACTGAGTCCAGCTCAGTCTTTCACCTCTGTGGCTGGAAATGACCCGGTAGCATTTGACTGCGGCCTCGTTTACATGTGTGATTTCAGCATGTTAATCACTGTCCAGCCTCTCTCATCATAACCATAGTTTTGTATTATGTGAAATTTTAAAGACATCTAGAACAAGATTTTGTTGCTCGGAGCACTGATGTAAGTTTTTAAAAATGAAAGAATTTTAAGTTATTTTTTTAAATTTGAACTTAAAGATCATATTTATCAAATGTTTTCGATGTAAAATTTGTTTTAGTTCAAGACGACGCTTCATGGGAGTGAGCGTATGGAGCTAATAATATGCCAAAACAATCTGAAATTGAATTGTGTTCATTTGAATTATTGACAATTGTAATTTAATAAATCTGAGTTTTTATATGCTGTTAAAAATTGTTTTGAATTTGAATTTCTTAAGTTGAATATTGAGCATCTAAAATGGCTGATTTTTTTATAGACGCATTTTCAAACTTTAGATTTTTTGGGTTCTGAATTCATAGACTGCATATAGCCAGTTTGTAAAAATACAGTTTAAAAATTTCAAGATGAAGAAATTCAGAACATCAAATTCAATATTCTAAAACTCAAAACCAAAAAGTCAGATTGTGAAATTTGGGTTCAGCAGAAAGTAGGTCGGGGTGATCAACAGGGAAGAGTAAAAAAAATTGTAACGGCATATAAAAATTCAGATTTATTAAATTACAATTGTCAATGATCCAGATTAACACATTTCAAATTCGGATTGTTTTGGCATATTATTAGCTCCATATGGGCGAAGCTAAAATCTCTTGGAGTGCTTTGCTTTCTTCAGCACTCTCATTGGTGTAATTATCTAAGCATCATGCTTAATGTAGTTTTTCTGGACAAAGTCGGCTAATAAACAATATTGTCAAGAAAGTATTAATGTGATAATTTGTTTTGACAAAAAAAATACTGTCTATCAACAATTAGTCTTTAAAAGTCCTGTAAAATTTAACATTTCATCTTTGAGATGTTAGTATCAGCGTATTAGTCTTAAAGAGCCCATATTTTGCATTATAAAAGGTCATATTTTGCTTTTGGGGGTCTCCAATAACAGGCTGATATGCAAGCAAGATCAAAAACACTTTCATTGTATTATAATATGCATTTATTTTTACCTAATTATCCCAACGACTCCTATATGATTTGTTCAGTGATTCATTTGTTCACAAAGCCCTCCTTAGCGCAATGTGCTGTGATTTGTCCGATGTCCCAGTTTGTTGAAGTAGCCGGAGTGCAGAGCCCAATGTAAGAGTGCATTAAAGCAATGCAGTTAAACACCAGCATATTTCTCTATTCCTAACCACAAGTAATAAACAATGACACACATTCAGTATTAATCCACACAGTGGCAAAAGCTGAACTATTTTGAAACTTGACCGTCACACATGTGTAGTAACAGCTGATGGTGGCCATAGCCATAAAAATGGCAGAGGATCGTGAGCTCACAAACGCATTTAAATCCGTAAAACAAATCGTGGTTTTAGACTGTATTTGTGAATCTATAGAGTTAACCAAATACAGTACAAGCCGCGTGGAGTGATAACGAAACACAATCAAATACATTAATTGCAAACTAGCGAAAACAAGGAGGCAACCATTTGAATTGGACTTTATTACACTTGTAAAATGGAGGAAGAAACTGATCCATGAACTGTGTACTGATAAAGTTCCTGTCAACCTCCCACACATCATACATCAGTAGTGTTTTCTGACATATCCCCTGTTGCAGGGTAGATGATTGCATTCATTTGCTCATCGTCAGTCATGATCAGTCCCAAACACATCTACACTCCGCTAGTGATTGAAATAGAAAGGCACGTTCACATTTTACCGGATCCAGCACTTCATGTTTGGTATTATTTTGTTTCGACGTCGATAGGAACAGAAAAAAAATCCGGACGAACAACGAATCATTTAAACGACTCTTGAGTTGAATCTTTTATTAAACAAATTTATATTTTTAAACAAGGTGCACTTCAGATTTAAACCTCAGCTGGATGTTTTCATTCACTTAGAGCTGTGTTGCACACTGCATGGAAGGTCATTATCAAAAACCCAAGCTTTTTAAGGACATCTGTAATCTAGTGTGTTCCAAAACATTGACTAAATTCACATTTAAAACAATTAAACCTGCTATTAACATCCAAAGCTTTCAGTTTGTCACTTACATCACCTGACGTCACCTCATACTTTGGATTCTCATCAAATCGTCTGACCAATCAAATGCTCTATAGTGTCTGGCATGTCCCACCCACATTCTCATTTGCTTTTCATTTGATGCGCTTGACCTCAACCACTCTCACTGGCAGAGCTGTGATTAACAAAAAAAACCCTGTTGGCGCAATAGCCTAGTGGTTAGTGCGCTGACATATGGTAGCACCTCAGGGCGTCCCGAGTTCGAATCCAGGCTTGAGGACATTTCCCGTCCCTACGCCCTCTCTCTCCCACTTTGTTTCCTGTCTAAAATACTCTCCTATCCTCTCAAAAAAGGCCAAAAATAAATCTTAAATAAAAAAATGTTATTGGCTGTTTTAAAAAGGGGGTGGAGTTACTATATGTCCCGTCCTGTCTTCATGTTTCTGTAGAGATTACCACACCTCTAAAAGTTATTCAGTTATTGCTAAAAATCGATTCCCCTATGGGGAAAATGAATGTAGTTTTGACTTCCGGAAGCCACCTGTCCTGCTCCTCGTCCTTACTGTTATTTTGTCCTCTAGTTTAATTTGAAAAGCACACCTATAAGCTATCAGATCAACACCACCAGTTTAAAACTGTATGTCCTGTGGATCTTTTTTTAAACATGATCTAAAATTTCTATTTAGGTGCATAACTACCTCTTTCACGATATTAATAGTAGCATGTAACCCAAGATTGTCTATTTTTATACCTACCGCATTGTACTCACGCCAGTACGTCTGTTATAAAGTGGTAAACACCTCAGAGTATAAACGCGGCGTCTCTTCCATCACATTAAGGACTTGTTATTGTGATGGTTTTTGTAGGATTAGTCAGAGTTCTTGGGGAATGTGACACTCTGTCCCACACCACCTCCCACATAACTGTGAAGCAGCTTTGAGAAGCGTCCTCTTTATTTTTATACATAGTGAAACCGCAGAGGTTGCTGGGTGTAATAAATTCCGGGCTGTAAGACTCAAGGCAGACGTGGAAGTGCTGGGTCATGTTGCTCATGGACTTGAACCAAGAGGGGACCAAAATGAAGTAAAGGCCAGTAGGTTCATTGACGTGAGAGTTTTCAAGATGAAATGAAGGCAGGCGTCCAGGTTGCTTAATTCCCAGTCTGATAGTGTTTTTTTTAAAGAGTTTTAGGCAGTCTCTCAAGGAAAGTAACGATACATACTAGTGTAAGGAATTGTCAGTAAAGTGTCTGATTGGAATTACGAATTCATGTAATTGCACTGAAAACGTACAATTTTTAAAAGGAGGTGTAACCCCAGACTCCACCACTAATCTTACCCCTTATTGGTGGATGAGCGAAATGTATGTAAATGTACAGATGAGATCATACAAATTAGTAAAGACTAAATCCATAAAATGAATTGGCGTCAAATTTAGTTGGTTTTAGCATTAGGTTTACATTTTAGGTCTGGGATAAGTGTTGGATTCATCGTTGATTAAACGGTTAACACAGATTTCTAGTTTCATATATGGTCATATTCATAAGCATTCAATGAAAGATAAAATTTCAGAGTATCCTGACCACCAGACTTTTACCCTTTGCTCTTTTTCCCCTTAAAATTGCAAGGAACTTTTTTCAGATCTTTGGAAAAGTTCAAGGGATAGTTAAACCAATGTAGAGTTAAAAACTTCTTTCTTGTTAAATGCCAGTTTATTTATTTATTTTTTTGCAAAAAACTTTGGAAACTCTAGGAAAAACAAATACAATAGATCTCAATATACGTTTAATATTATGTGTGATGAGTGAAGTATGTGCATTTTTATTATCATCAATTTTGAAAATGGTTGTACTGCCTGGCTTTTGCCATGACTTTTATTTTGATGCATCTTAATGCATGCCTAATGAATATACCCAATAAATCTTTAAAAAATAAAAAAAATAAAATAACAAGCTCCTTTGAACTTGAGTGATTGTGCAGGCAATATGAATTTTTTTTTTAAATAAAGATTTTAACCCAACAGTTGGGTTTGTCCATAGTTTACATAAAATTGGGTTAGGGCTGTGCAATTAAATGAAAATCCGATTTCGATTTTGGCTTCTAACGATTATGAAAAACCATTAATTAAGATACACTATTATTCCATCATATACTACCCCCTTTCCAGTTGTACACATTTGTTGCTCTGCAAAGCTCAGTTCCACGTGAAAATGACTAAAAGCATGTGCTGTAATGTAACGTTTGCAGCATGTGATGCGCTTCATTCATTGATTTACGTTCGAATCATTCATATTTTTAAAAGCGTGTAGATGCGTGTAACACATCCGCACATGTGCGCGGGACGGATGTTTATTTTTATTGTTCTCTAATCCTCAGATTAAGTTAAGTTCCTTGTTGTGTTATTTATTGGCTAGCTGCAATCGCTGGTGTCTGTAATCAGTTTTGCACATAGTAACTAGATTAGGGTGAAGTCTAAACCTCTAATGTTTTGCTCAGTCATTCGCTAATTTTTCTGTAACGCATGGCTGTTTTTGTCAGCAGCATAAGTAAGCTCTACATAAGTTGATGTGTTTCTCATATTTAACCAAACCATGCCTCAGGAAAATGGCCTTGATTCCCATCTACATATGTTCAATGTTACATTTCCTACATTCCAACTGGAGAAAACAAGTGCAGTCTGTCAAGAAATGTCCTTCATAGAGACCCTGTAGGAGAGAAATATATATCTGCTTTTGGAGAAGAGCTATTTGTAGTTTATTTCTGACAAGGATGTGTCACAGAGGACTGGTAAATGTAGCATCATCTCTTCGAGGGATTATATAACATCAGTGACCTTAACAGTATTGGCTGACACGTGCATATTTTTAATGTTATCTAGAACAGGGGTGTCTAATTCCGTTCCTGGAGATCTACCTTCCTCCAGTATTCAGCTCCAACCCTGATCAAACACAACTAAACCAACCAACTAACTGCGTTCACACCAAAGTTAACAAGAGTGTTAAGGTTCACTTTGGCCGCCCTGGCGACAACGCTCTCTGCCTTTACTGCTCCACCGGCGAGAGTGTTAAAACTTGCTATATTGATCTCGTATTTAAAGGGGCCGTTATAAATAATTGGAAATCCGGCAACTGCAATAATCAAACCATTGGGAACAACTGTGGTCAGAACCAAAGTTCATAGGACTGTGTTCTTTGGACTCCTCTCAATCGGTGGACTTCAACATTCCGATTGCTTGCCATCGAACTGCGTCATAGCTCTTTGTCGTAAAGTTGCCTTGACTTCAACTTTCTCAATGCCCACCTTGCTGAAGATGCACCATACCACTCCTCGCAGCTTATCGGCACCAGTTCGCATTGAAAATGATTGACGTCCGGCTATTTTGACGCTCTTGTCGCTTTCTGTACACAGTAAAACTGCGGTCACACTTGACTTTTCTCCCTATAGACTTCCAATTATACGCACGCGAATGCGTCAGACCGGAAGCGCAGGGTCATGCGTTAAGTTTTGCAGGTCGCTGTGGTGCAAAGTTCAAGCTTAGTGAACTCTGACCTGCAAAATCGCATCACTTCACTGCGTGAGACCAATCGAGGATCAAAACATGACCTCTCTGGACAGAAATTTAAAACATGGAGCAATCGCTCGCTTTTTTAATGTCTAATAATCTTATTTGATCTCGCCCCTTTTCGCAGCGCTGTATGACAGAATTTCACACACACAAACTTTAGTGTGACCACAGCTTTAGTAGGATCTGAAGGAGCACTTGGTAATTACAGAGCGGTGTGTTTGATCAAGGTTGCAGCTGAACTGAACTCTGCAGAAGGCAGATCTCCAGGAACAGAACTTACCACCCCTGATCTAGTATTTCCTCATTGGTTTCTCGTTTTCTACATTTAAAGTTAGTTGTAGTAGTATCAGTAGTAGTAGTAATTGTTGTAGTAGTATCAGTATTAATAGACATTGTAGTAGTTGTAGTCGTGGTTGTGGCTGTAGTTGCAGCAGTAGTAGTTATAATATTACTTTCTGTAGCAGTAGTTGGTGTAGTACTTGTGATTTATTATCATTGTTGTTGTCTGTTATTATTACTGTTGTCCTTTCTTTCTTTTTAGTGCCATTATTACTATCATACATTACAAGCATTGTTGTTAATCCTTAACACTGACTGGTTTCTTTCTGTTTGTTTTATTTATATCTGTGATACTTGCTTCATTTATTGACTGTTATTGTCCCTTATGTATGTACCCTGATCTGTCCACCAAGTTACCTTTACATGCGCACACACATACACGCGCACACACACACACACACACATACCAATACCTGACTATATTGTTGTTGTTTTTGTTTTGTTTTTTGTTGTTTTTTGTTGATGTTTCTTTGTATTTGTATGATTCCAGTTTATGTACCTTTTTGCATATTCTAAAAAATAAATAAATAAATAAATTAAATTAAAGCTAGTTGTCTACTGTATTTATTTGTGTTGACCATTTGACCATGCTTAGGAAAATACATGTGTAATTATCGCTCTATATATTGGTAATCGACTACCAAATATTGGTTATTGATATCAGCCAGCATTTTTATAGATGTACATCCCTAATATCTCACCCCACTTCACTTTTCCAGTGTTTTGAAATATTGAACTCTCAATGGATGTCTTTTAAAGTATCTTTTCTTTCTCTCTCTTTCAGCTATGTGCCTGTTGTGTGTGAATAATGCACAGTGATGGTGCCTTCTCAGACCCATGTGATGCTCAAGTGGCAAGAGCACCTGAACAGCTCCTGGGCGGCGGAGGACAGTGTTCAGACTGCCACACGGCATGGAGCGGCTGCTCTCTATGCAAAACTGCTCTACAACAAGGAGGTTGTAGGCTTGGCCCAGCCGGTGCAAGACCTAATGGGTCCGCGCTTGCCTGACTTCCAGTACGAATCCAGCGCTGAGGAGGAGAAGGAGGAATACCTGTCTGCGCTTCTCCACAGTCAGAGATGCCTGGCTCATCGGATGCTAGCAAGGACCCCCTTTGCTCTTTCCCTCCACCACAGGCTGGTGATCCTCCAGAGGGTGTTCTACGCCCTCCATAGCAAATATCATGACCGATTCAGAGCACCACTACCTCCCCAGCCCTCATCCTCCAGTGCCGAAGGGGGTGCTCTGGAGTCGGTGTCTGAGCCTTGGCCAACAGGAAGCTCCCGTTCCAAGACTGGCACTGACGTGCTTATTGAAATGGGGGTCAGAACTGGCTTGAGTCTCCTTTTCGCACTTTTAAGGCAGAGTTGGCAGCGGGGTCGTCTTGAGAATCCACCGGATGTTGCTTTGTGTAATGAGGTATTGGCCACCGCGTCTTCAGTCCTAGCCGCCTTGCCTCCTCTTTCCTTGGCCAACGAGAACAAGATACCAACAGTGGGGCTTGACTGTCTTGCGCAAGTTGGGGACTTCCTGAAGAAGACTGCAGTCAGTGGGTCTGGGGCGGACCGGGCGGGTCGCAGGCTTGCCCTCGAGCTCCTCCTTTCGCTAGCTTTACAAAGGGGGTCCTTGCGCTTCCTTCTGGAGTGGGTGGAGGTAGCATTGGCCGCCTCTGCTTCTTCCAACACCTCTGAGACAGTTGGAGTGGGCTACGAGCTGATTCATCAAACCCTACAACAGATGCGCCAGCACACGGTGTGTTCCTACGCCATGCGGTCGACCTAGCGGTCATGCTAATAGCATGAGTGAAGTAATATACAGTAATACTAATGGATAATGGCCACTAATATAGAAAGCTGTGCCTCTTTCACAAGAAGAGAGAGTATAGAGTTACAATACTGAGGCTAGCCTAATACGTTTCTCCATTTGTTCATCCCTCCCTCAGCACTTAAAGGAAATCATTGTTGATAATTGTTACTGCTAATACATTAGCGCCATACAGTAGTTCACCATTATTCTGTATTCTTCTCATGGAAGCGAGCACTGAACATTTCTCCTTGCTCTAAATAAGATTGTGGCTTTCATTTGACCGGGAGCTCTTGGCCGCCTTCCCAGCTCTGAAAGCTGCCTGAGCCACACCAGACCTGCCATGTGCTGTGCTCTAATTTATTCATGTCTTAATCAATGAGAAATATGGCTACTTCAAGGCTTTTGTGCTTGAAGTTCAGCAGAACTGCTTTGTTTATAGATTCTCCTACTCCAGAGTACAAAGTTAATTCGTTCTCGGAAACGCCCAGCTGGTTAAGCACATTGGTGAGGTGGAGCCAGTATTTAAATTCAATATTAACAATAATGAAGTACATATAATAATAACTCAATATATATTAGTAACCAGACCTTGATATTAACTTTTTTTGATCACCAGCCACTGTGGCTAGTAGTTTCCAATTTTACTACTAGCCACTTTACTTTGCCATTGTCACTAGCCACAATTTTGTTGTTGGGAAAGTATATTTTAAATGCATAAATTTTGACTTTGGCCAGTTGCGTTTTCAGGCACAGTTGCTTTGTGCGAGGAAAATGGACATGGAAGCTTTAAAGCTATCACCTGTGGGCATGACACTGTCGTCAGTAGGCGAGGATCGCTTTCTTTTGCTCACGCGAACACTTTTCAGTCGTGCTGCTTCTCAATTCTAAGATCACATTTGCGCGCATATTGACAAACGGTCTTAAACTAAAATGCTAATCTTTAAAGACGAGACGCACTGGCAATTTAAAAATGATCCAACCAACCAAAGTGGCTAGTGGGGGTGTCTGCTTACCCAAAACAGGTGAAATCTACCCGCCTTTGACGGGTTGGTTAATGTCAAGCCCTGTTAGTAACATACATAGAAAAAAAAACATACATACAGTTAAAGTCCGATTTATTAGCCCTCTTTGATTTTTCTTTTTTTAAATATTTCCCAAATGATGTTAAACAGTTTCAGGAAATTTTCACAGTATGTCTGATAATATTTGTTTCTTCTGAAGAAAGTCTTATTTGTTTTATTTTAGCTAGAATAAAAGCAGTTTTTATTATTTTAAAAGCCATTTTAAGGTCAGAATTATTAGCCCCATAAGCTTTTTTTTTTTTTTTTTGATAGTCTACAGAACAAACCATCATTATACAATAACTTGCCTAATTACCCTAACCTGCCTAGTTAACCTAATCAACCTTTATATACACAGTTAAAGTCAGAATTATTACCCCCTCCCCTGTTTATTTTTTTTCCCCAATTTTTGATAATTAATCAAAGGTAAAAAAGATTTTTTTCAACACATTTCTAAATATAATAGTTTTAATGACTCATTTCTAATAACTGATTTATTTTATCTTTGCCATGATGGCAGTAAATAAAAATTGGCTAGATATTTTTCAAGACACTTCTGTAAAGCTTAAAGTGACATTTAAAGGCTTAACTAGGTTAATTAGGTTTACTAGGCAGGTTAGGCTAATTAGGCAAGTTATGTAAAACAATGGTTTGTTCTGTAGACTGCAGAACAAAATTATATAGTTTAAAGGGGCTAATAAGTTTGACCTTACAATGTTTTTTTAAAAATTAAAAACTGCCTTTATTGTAGCCAAAATAAAACAAATAAGACTTTCTCCAAAAGAAAAAAATATTATCAGAGATACTGTGAAAATTTCCTTGCTCTGTTAAACATCATGTGGGAAACATTTAAAAAAGAAACAAAATATTCAAAAGGGGACTAAAAATTCTGACTTTAACAGTATATATATATATATATATATATATATATATATATATATATATATATATATATATATATAATTTTCAGATTTGTTTAAAATGAGTTTCTCCTTAAAAAAACCAAAAAAATCTGCCAGTTGGATAAGCAAAATAATCTAAATAGACAAAACCTCTGAGAAAGAAAATAATTTTGTTACAGTGTATATGATAATCTAGCCAAATATATCTACACATGATTATTGTTCCACATTGCCCAGCCCTATTTTCACAGCTAATAGTCATCAGTAGGCACGACTCCGCTAAAAAAAACATCCAAGTGTCATACGAAAGCTGTCAGTCATTTTGCTTCTACAGTAGTTTATTATACTTGAGCTATCCGCTTGTTAAGTGGTGACGTGTTTGTGACGTATGTAATACTGTTTTTGGGTCCAAGCCGCCATTCATTTGATTGGAGAAATCGTTCGTTTATGATCACGTTTTATTCATATCACACATTAAAGTTAATTTTATAAAAAATCATAGTGTACACAACAATCTCTGGGCTTGCTGCATAACAAATACCAAAAATGTAACAATTTATAAAAAACTTAATAACTTTCTGGCCATCGGATATTAGGCATGGACATATATACTACGATCGGGATTTTCGAAAGCATTAAATCGCCTTGTAAACGTTTATTATTATCATTTTATGAGTCTCCCCATTCAGTTGAATAGAGCGCTTGGAAGCCGCTTCACGTGACGTCACACTTAACAAGCGGATTCACTGTAGCACCAGTTTGTTATTTGTTCTAGCTGCTAACATTATTGTATTTTTTGTTATTGTTTGTTTTTACAGGCTGTTCGTGGTGAGTCCGTCAATACTCAGGTGCTGAAGAAAGATGCAGACGGACTCTGCAGCCTCTCGCATGTTGCTCTCTGCCTTTTCGAAGAGGTCTGTTTGTGCAAAGTGTTTACAGACTGTAATATAAGCTGTTATTAAGAATTTCTCCAAAACTATGTGAGCAAAATTTTGCTACCGTTTACTCCCCTTGTACCTATTCCAGATCTTTTGTAAATGTTTTCTTCTGTTGAGCACAAAAAGCTATTCATCTTATCCCAAAATTGACAATTTCAGCAGCGCATAATAAATGGCCTGATTGGAATTTTGAGCTGAAACTTCACAGACGCATTCTGGAGACACCAAAGACTTATTTTACATCTTGTAAAAAGGGCAAAACTGTAAAGTAAATCTTTAATATTGGTGTATGTTGCAGATCTGCACTCTGGCCTCCAACTGCTTGTGCTCATGCAGCGCAGGCTCTTCCTCTTCCTCCGGCTCGGAGAACGATACAGTCATGGTGTATGTGTGGGGCAGCAACAGCAGCCATCAGCTCGCCGAGGGAACGCTGGAGAAGATATTACAGCCCAAACTAGCTCAGGGCTTCAGCGACGCACAAATGGTGTGTGGGTTTATTTTACTCGAGTGTATTGGCAATTCAAATAACTGGAAGCCATTGTGATGCCAATATTAGTTCCAACAGAGTCCGCATGAGGAGGAGGAAATGGATCACTTGGAAAAAAAAGTTAATGAGAGATTGTCATGTTTATTTTAACAGTTACAAAAGGGATTTAAGTTAAAACTTAAATGAAATTCAGTCAGATTTTATGCATATTCATTTATTCATTTTCTTTTCGGCTTAGTCCCTTCATTAATCCGGGGTCGCCACCTCGGAATGAACTGCCAACATATCCAGCATATGTTTTACGCAGCGGATGCCCTTCCAGCTGCAACCTATTACTGGGAAACATCCATACACACTCATTCACACACTTACTCATACACTACGGTCAATTTTAGCATACCTAGTTCACCTGTACCACATGTGTTTGGACTGTGGGGGAAACAGGAGCACCTGGAGGAAACCCATGCCAACATGGGGAGAACATGCAAACTCCACACAGAAATGCTGAGGCTCGAACCAGCGACCTTCTTGCTGCAAGGCGAACATGCTACCCACTGCGCCACCGCGTCAACTGATTTTATGAATATGCTGTTACTATTCAAATTTTAGATCGATTAAATATTTTGGCAAAATTTTAATACATATGATGACTTCGGACTTCCTTAAGACTTTCTGTTTGACTGAAAAAAAAGTACATTTATTAGTTGCCTCCAAGGAGATAAGTCATATAAGGCCAAAATTATTTATTTATTTTTAAATATGGATATTAAAAAGAGATTATTTTAGGACAGCATATTTCAATTCAATTTTGAAATTCAATATTTCAAAATAAATTTGTATTCCATGCTTTTATAGTTTAAATATAATATATATATATATATATATATATATATATATATATATATATATATATATATATATATATATATATATATATATATATATATATATAAATAAATAAATCTCTATATATATATAAATCTCTATATATATATATATATATATATATATATATATTTATATTGTTTTGTGAAATTAATGTTTATATATAAGTTTATTTATGTGTGCATTATTAGCATTATTTTCCAGGTTATAAGGTATATCAGGTATTTATTTATTTATTTATTTATTTATTTATTTATTTATTTGTGCAAAATAAGCCCTATTTTCCAGCTTATAAGATATATCAGTGATTTGTTTGTTTATTTGTTTATGTATGCATTGTTAGCATTATTTTTCAGGTTATAAGGGAAATCTGTTATTTATTTATTTGTTTGTTTGTTTGTTTGTTTGTTTATTTATTTGTTTATTTATGTAAGAATTATTAGCATTATTTTCCACGTTATAAGGTATATCAGGTATTTCTTTCTTTCTTTCTTTCTTTCTTTCTTTCTTTCTTTTCTTTATTTATTTATTTATGTGCACATTACTATAATTATTTTCCATGTTATAAGGTATATCAGGTATTTATTTATTTATTTATTTATTTATTTATTTATGTGCACATTATTATAATTATTTTCCATGTTATAAGATATATAATTTATTTATTTATTTATTTATTTATTTATTTATTTATTTATATGTGCATTATTAGCTTTATTTTTAAGTATTAAATATATATCATTTATTTATTTATTTATTTATTTATTTATTTATTTATTTATTTATTTATGTATGTATGCATTATTAGCATTATTTTCCATGTTATAAGTTATATCAATTATTTATTTATTTATTTATAATTTTTTATGTGCATATTATTATAATTATTTTCCATGTTATAAGGTATATCAGTTATTTATGTATTTGTTTGTTTATTTTGTATTTGTTTATTTATTAATTAATTAATTTTATTTATTCATGTGCACATTATTAGCGTTATTTTTCAGAGTATAAGGTATATCAGGTATTTATTTATTTATTTATTTATTTATTTATTTATTTATATGTGCATTATTAGCTTTATAAGTAAATAAGTTATAAGTAAATATAAGTTTAATGTTATTCATAAAACAGTCAGCCTGGTATAGCTGGAATACATGCTATACCTTTGTTATACCTTACCTAACAAAGGTATAGCATGTATTCCAGCTATACCAGGCTGACTGTTTTATGAATAATATTAAACTTATATTTACTTATAACTTATTTACTTATTATATTTACCTATATCTCTTGTCAGCTATAAATTCATTCTATTCTCTCAAATATAGATATATGTTGTACAAAGTTTGATTATCTGATCTGAAGTTGTCTTCAGACCAAGCATTCTCTTTTTTCTAAAACAGATGTCTTTTCATTATTACTGAGAAATGCAATTTGGAGAACAGCAGGTGCATCTAAATAAACGGTGCTCTTTCACTAATACTGTTTAGACATCCTCAATCATACTTGATTTAATTCACTCTGCTCTAAACAGTGCTCTTCTCTTTCCACCTGCAGATTGAGGCAGGCCAGTACTGCACGTTCTCTGTATCCGCTGATGGGGCAGTGAAGGCTTGTGGGAAGGGTAGTTATGGCCGGTTGGGACTGGGGGACTCTAATAACCAGTCCATGCCCAAAAAGCTGGTTCTAGAGCCTCCGCGCACCATGAGGAAAGTGTCGTCTTCTAAAGGGTCAGATGGACACACTCTGGCCGTCACGGCGGAAGGAGAGGTGTTTAGCTGGGGAGATGGAGATTATGGCAAACTGGGCCACGGGAACAGCGCCACACAGAAATACCCCAAGATTATACAAGGCCCTCTATTGGGAAAGGTGAGAAATGGTGTTATTTTTTGTTTCTGCTGATACAAGTTATATTTATTGAAAGTATTCATAACGCTTCACTTTTTCCATGTTTTTTTATGTTACAGCCTTATTCCAAAATAGATTAAATTCATTTATTTCCTCAAAATTTTACACACAATACCCCATAATGATGATGTGAACAAAAGATTTGTTGAAATAGTTGCAAATTTATTAATTAAAATAAAAACCCTGAAAAATCACATGTACATAAGTATTTACAGCCTTTGCCGTGAAGCTCTAAGCTGAGCTCAGGTACATTCTGTTTCCACTGATCAATTTTGAGATGTTTCAGATGTTTCAGCAGCTTAATTAGAGTTCACCTGTGGTAAATTCAGTTGATTGCACATGATTTGAAAAGGCATACACCTATCTATATAAAGTCCCCTGGTTGACAGCGCGTGCCGAAGCACAAACCAAGCATGAAGACAAAGGAATTGTCTGTAGACCTCCGAGACAGGATTGTCTCGAGGCACAAGGCTGGGGATAGTTACAGAAAAATTTCTGCTGCTCTGAAAGTTCCAATGAGCACAGTGGCCTCCATCATCCGTAAGTGGAAGATGTCTGAAACCACCAGGACTCTTCCTAGAGCTGGCCGGCCATCTAAGCTGAGTGATCGAGGGAGAAGGGCCTTAGTCAGGGAGGTGATCAATAACCTGATCGTCACTTTTTCAGAGCTCCAGAAATCTTTTGTGGAGAGAGGAGAACCATACAGAAGAACAACCATCTGTGCAGCAATCCACCAATCAGGCCTGTATAGTAGAGCGGCCAGACAGAAACCACTCCCTGCCTGAAATTTCTCAAAAGGCATCTGAAGGACTCTCTGACCATAAAAAAACAAATTCTCTGGTCTGATTAGACTAAAATTGAACTCTTTGGAGTAAATGCCAGGTGTTACGTTTGGAAAAAAACAGGCTCCGCTCATCACCAGGCTAATACCATTCTTATAGTGAAGCATGGTGGTGGCAGCATCATGCTGTGGGGATGTTTTTCAGCTGCAGGAACTGGAAGACTATCAGGATAGAGGGAAAGATGAATGCAGCAATGTGCAGAGACATCCTGAGAGAAAACCTGCTTCAGAGTGCTCTTGACCTTAGACTGGGATGACGGTTCATCTTCCAGCAGGACAATGACCCAAAGCACACCGCCAAAATATCAGTGGAGTGGCTTCACAACAACTTAGTGATTGTCCTTGAGTGGCCCAGCCAGAGCCCAGAGCTAAATCCTATTGAATATCTCTGGAGAGATCTGAAAATGGCTGTCGCTTCCCATCCAAACTGATAGAGCTTAAGAGGTACTGTAAAGAGGAATGGGCAAAACTTCCCAAAGACGGGTGTGCCAAGCTTGTGGCATCATATTTAAAAAGATTTGAGGCTATAATTGCTGCCAAAGGTGCATCAAGAAATTCTTGAGCAAAGGCTGTGAATACTGATGTATTTTTTGATAAATTTGCAAAAATTTAAAAAACTCTTTTTTTTCACATTGTCATTATGGGGTATTGTGTGTGTAGAATTTTGAGGAAAATAATAAATTTAATAAATTGTGGAATAAGTCTGTAACATAAAAAAAATGTGGAATTGGTGAAGCGCTATGAATACTTCCCGGATGCACTGTAGGTTTAAAAATGGTTCTTTTACGTCCAGTGTTGTGTTTATATTCATGATCGTGTTCATTTATGTAGCACCGTGGTCTTGCGAAACATGACATTTCATTCCACTTTATGTACACTCATGAAGGAATGACAATATATTTTAACTTGACTTGAATTGACTTGACTGGACTAGATGAGAACACTATAGAAACTGCATTGCAACATCAGTAAGCAATGCTATAGCAAGTCCAGAAGTTGCTAGCAACAACATTACATGTCAAATCAATCCGAATAACAATTAATCATAATAATGCCCTAGCAGCCGTCTTTATTTCTATAGTACAATGTAGATCGTTTCAAAACACTTTACAGAGATAAGACAAAGAAAGTCTAATATGACATGAATATGAACTAGGTTCAATATAGCAAACTTTTGTGCAAGAAGGCTGTTTTCCACTTTAAAATGGTAAAATTGATCAGCTAACATTAGCATTGGGGCACACGGATTGCCACAGTCTCCATGATACAATATAATCACATTATTAGTGTCACAAAACAATATTACTGCGTTTTTAAATATAAATATTGCCATAAATTGAAATTGTATGACCTTTTCGCAACTTTGAAAAGGAAACCTTCTGCAACAATCATTTGAAATAAGTAGAAACAATTCTCAGTTTATTTATTTTGCTAAAGTTGTATTGCTTTAGTGCTAAATGGTATTGTCAAGCGGACAAACTGACCAACACTTTAATAATAATACATATTATTTTTTAACTATGTGCTGCTGCTTTCAGTATATGGCAATAAATGCCAGTAAAATGCCATTCAAACTCCCATTATTAGCATTTAATACTGAATAAAGCACATGAGGTGTAATTGAGGTGATCATTGTCAGTTTATCCTGTTGTTCAGCTGCAAGAAATATAAGTTTCTAATATATCAATTCAAGGTGTTCATTAGAACATAAACTCCTTTTAACATGGAGAATATTCTGTCTATCACGTGTTGTTGCTTTCATTTAGAACACAACTTAAGTCAGCCTTTAGGCTCGATAGTCAGGCACTGTTGGTCCTGTGCTTGGCGGTGTTTTGATCCGGGAATGCAATACCTTGTTCAACCACTGGGTGTCAAACTTGCATACTGAACCTTTAAACAATGTTTAATGGGTAGCCAGTGCATCATGAACAGGACCTGACTAATATAATCATACCTTTTGGTTGTGTATGTTGCAGGTGGTGGTGTGTGTGTCTGCTGGATACAGACACAGCGCTGCAGTGACTAATGATGGAGAGCTGTACACCTGGGGGGAAGGAGACTTCGGTCGACTCGGTACATCACTCTCCTCTTACAGACCCTCAAACATCACTACACACACACATTTGAGTGTCTGCTCTCAGATATGGTGTTGTCAGTGAAATACAATTCGCTATTGATTTTTGTGTGAGGTGGTTTTTAAGGTTTTGACTGACTGCTGTGCACAGTACGCACTGCAGAGAAGGTTTTTTTTCCTACTGATCTGCAGAGAAATAATTATCAGACAGGCGACTGGACGCCTCAAACTGAGTCAGACTGTTGTGTCAGAAGTTCTGTCTCAGTTTTTTTCTGTGTGTCTATGATTAGAAAAAGCTTTTATTCATGAAACATTTTAAGGGAAGTGTTCAAACAGGGGGCTTCTGGAGGAATTTTAGAATATTTATCTTTGATCTAATGGTGTATATGCACACAGACTTTTAAAGAGCCCCCATTTTGCATTATAAAATGGCATATTTTGGTTTTGGAGATCTCCAACAACAGACTATGCATGCAAGGTCAAAAAACACATTTATTTTCTGATTCATTTGTTGCCAAACCCCTTCTTGGATTGAGGCTAATCTGCTGTGATTGTTTCGATGACCCAGTCTGTTGTGATTGGATGACTTGGTTCAGCGAGAGACAGAGAGAAAAACCCACCATGGCTATGAAGTAGCAGAGAGTGTGTGAGAGCCCAATGCAGGAATGCAATAAAGCAATGTAGTTAAACACCAGCATATTACTCTACCCTTAACGCTAACTCCAAGTAATAACAATGACACACATTCAGTATTAATAACATAGTAGCAAAAGTTGAGCCATAGCAAAGGCAAACGGCAAAGTATTGTGAGTTCAGAAACGCATTTTAATTTGTAAAGGTAAAGCACTCTTGGCGTTTTCAACAAGGTTTTGGAAACAATATGTGAATGGCCCCATGAAAATGTAACCTGAGTGATACAGTACAAGCACTGATCTATAAAAGATAAGTGATTACATGCCGTGCGGGGCGATTACAACTTATAACACATCAATCAATCAATCAATCAATCAATCAATCAATCAATCAATCAATCAATCAATCAATCAATCAATCAATGATCTGTTCTTAAACAAATCAATCAATGAATCAATTATTCATTCATTCAATCAATCAATCAATCAACCAGTCAATGAATCAGTTATCTGTTCTTGAAGCAATCAATCAATCAATTATTTATTCAATCAATCAATCAATCAGTTATTTGTTCTTGAAGCAATCAATCAATTAATCAATTATTCAATCAATCAATCAATCAATCAATCAATCAATCAATCAATCAATCAATCAGTTATCTGTTCTTGAATCAATCAATCAATTATTTATTCAATCAATCAATCAGTTATTTGTTCTTGAAGCAATCAATCAATTAATCAATTATTCATTCAATCAATCAATCAGTCAATCAATCAATCAATCAATCAATCAATCAATCAATCAATCAGTTATTTGTTTTTGAATCAATGAATCAATTATTGAATCACCAATCAATCAATCAATCAATCAATCCTTCTGTCCATGATGTAGGTCACAGTGACAGTCACAGTCGCAATGTGCCAACTCTGGTGAAGGACATTAGCGGGGTCGGGCAGGTGGCCTGTGGAAGCTCACACACCATCGCTGTGGCTCAGGACGGACGAATCGTCTGGTCATTTGGAGGAGGAGACAACGGTAAGCTGGTGTTTCATAGTTTGTGCACTTCTGTGGTAGTTTACTTCTTTAACTTTTTGCCCTAGACATCCACATCCATACTTGAATCATTATTTAAATTACCTTGCCTATTTTTCATCATATGAAAGGACTTTACCAAAAAAAAAAAGATTACACATGGCTGTTTTTAGGTGAAATTTAGTAAACAGTCTCTCAGAAGAAACATGCTATTTCCTGAAAGACAAGCCTCAAAATTCTTAATAAATACTTTTTTACATGGAAAGTGATATAGATTTTACCTGGAATTTAACATAGACAGATATTTCTGCTAAAGAAAAATAATTTTATTCATTTATTTTTTGCCGTGACTGACATGACTCACTGACTTCATCTGGTTTTATGCTTAAACTGTTGAATAATAAATATTTATTGGTTTAGTTATGTTTAAACTATTTTAGGCAAATATTTATTACTTATTTATCTGTTTATTGTTTCTGTTTTAGTGTTCGATTTATTATTTGTTGTCTGTTTGTGTTTTTAATTGTGTATCCACCATCCAATTGTTTTTGTTTTTATTGATCTTTTTCTTTTGACTCATTTCCTTCATTTATATCTGTATTTATTTTGTTTGTTTACTAGTTTTATTTTTCATATTTCTATATCTAATTTTATAAATTTGTTTATTTATTCATTTTTAGTTTTGTCGGTTTCTATCAATAAATATCCAACTTAATGCGGTTCTAGTTCATTTAAACAACAGTATTTTGTGCATTTCACTACCAAAACTTTTTTTTTTAAATTTAAGTTCACCAAGTGGAAGAATACTGCAAAAATACATTTATTTTTTTCCAAGTGAATTGAATAATTTGATCAAAACTTGATCTTTTATATTTCACATAGTTTCACAAAGTTTTGCTTTTTGTTAATATACATTCTCAATAAAAATAATTTTGCTTGTACCAAACTGTAAAGCTGTACACCCTTTATAGTGCTCTTTTCTCAAAGTGAGTAGGCCATAGGTACATTCACTTTTTTCATAACCAGATAATCCAGAAAAATCCTCTAATACAGCACAATCAGCATAACATGTACAGACAGGCTTAAACATGTTTAAAATGAAGCTGTTGCGAGCTGTTCCAATAGATAGAGAGCCAGCACAGACAAAACCTGTGGATATAACACACCTTAAGGAAATCTGTGTGTTTGTGTTACAGGTAAACTGGGACATGGAGACACAAACCGTGTGTACAGGCCTAAAGTGATAGAAGCCCTGCATGGCTTCATTATCAGGAAAGTGTGTGCAGGTAGCCAGTCCTCACTGGCTTTGACATCTGCTGGCCAGGTAAACACAAGCTCCCATACAGTGTTCTGTCTAACACTAATATTGGAACTCATTGGTAAATATGAGCGAAGAAAGCTGTTTGTTTGTTGTTTATGTTTCCATTCACCTGCTTTTAGGTTTATTTTGGAATATTGCACAAAAAAACCTTAATGAAACACCTAGATGCGCATAACTATTTGAGTAAGGGCCTACTCACACTATGCTATCCGAACTGTGCCCAGGCCCGTTTCCTGGATCGTTTGAGAAGTGTGAGTGCTCTGAATTGGGCGCGGTTCACTTGGGTTTGGCGCGGTAAGCTTGTGTGTGAGTGCAAAATGCACCAAAGCCTGAAACTGAAAGTGAGACGTGACTTTAAAAGGACTGTTTCATAAGGATTTATTATTCATTTTTACTGTTCAATGAACGCAAACTGTTGTAGTTTATCGAAGACACAAACTCCTCACTGCACCACAGCTGTGCACCTTCAACAAACCTCCTAATTCCTGCAGCACGAGGACTTTATGATTGTTTATGAGCGTCAAAAGTGGCTGATCTGTCCGGCAAAATATTTGACTGCGTGTCACTGCATCTCGAACAATTTAAACGATATAACTAGAACTGTGCTGAGCGAGAGCGCTTCTGACCAATGCATCATTGATGACGTAAGCATGCCTAGACCCGAATGTAATGTGAGCGCGGGCCATTAGGGGAGACGGGAGGAGGGACAAGCGTGCTTTGGCCCGGTTCAAGGGATCTGTACGTTCTGTGTGAGTACGCCCTAAGATAAACTTTTTTGGGGGGGGTGTGAGGGGAAGGCTATGTCACAGACGAAAGTGAAGAGCAGACAGAGGAGGAGGGCGGTTGAGGAGGGGGATTGGGAAAATTATTTGCCAGATCAGATTTCAGAGGTTCCGGATCCGACGTGTTCCGGCACAGATTAAGCCCTGTGTGTTTGGCCATACACCCACAGCGCTTCACAATAATAGACTGATTTCACGCGGCCGCCATTTTTAAAAGCAAAATCGGGGCTGTGGTGGGAAAAAACCCGGAAGTATCATTGGGAGTTACATAGGAACGTTGTGTACCTGGCTGTATATCTTATCAGCGACGAGAAAGTGACACACATTTATAACTTCTCTACCTTCCGATGACCCGAAGGTTCGTTCTGAATGATTGGTGAAAATAAAAAGGCATTTTTAGCTAAGTTAAGGGAAATGGCACTAGTTAGCTAACGTTTTCTTTCCCAAACACACGTTTTAGATGCCTTTTATCAAACTCGAGTTAATAAACTGATTCTTTCACCTTATCAGACTTGTCACGATACTAAATTAAAAGAAAAACCGTCAATTTCCCATTAACACTGTTGATGGCTTACTTAAAACAGCGCTGATTTGCCATTGTGTTCACGTGCTCAACAGAAATGACTGTGATTGGCCGAGAAGGTCATCAGTTCAGCCTCCGCTGTTTACAGAGTACTAACACAGACGAGTGATCTGCTTGAGGACTCGACTGATCTTCACGGCTGCTTTGCGCTCCAGTGTCCGTGTATCTGTGTTTGCACTGGGTGAAGAGCGGTAAACTGATGAGCACTAGTGAATACTATGGTAAATCAGCACTGTTTATGAACGCACTCAGCGGTGCTTGAATGTAAACAGGAAATGGACAATTTTAAAACTTCAGTACCGGGACAACACGAGGATGTACTACAGAGGACTGCAGTGTTTTATCACTCACCGGGTTACATAGGCTGAAGCAGGAAAGCATCCCCACTGTGTTTAACTGGTGCCATGAACAGAAGCGTAGAAAGACACTAGAGCATTACTCTTGAAGAGATTGTGATGTTGTTTGATGCTAAATTGCTTTTAATTGTTTAAATTAAACTTACAGAATGACATTAAAGTGATGTTTACACCATTTCTGCATTTTAAAATCTCGGCAACAGCTGGAGGTTAATAGTCCACAGCATGTTACTGCAATGTTTACAGTGCTGGTCCTATACTTCCGGGTTTCTTCCCACCGCAGCCTCGCTTTGGTTCTTTAAAATGGCGGCCGCATAAAAAAAGCATATGGGGCGGTTTCTCCACACCACCACCAGCGTGCAATGGCGCCAGTGCTCTCGCCACATACCAACTATTGATGGAGTAGAGAGACAGATATGAAGCTAATTCAATGGATGGGGAATGATTAGGAGGCCATGATGGATATGAGCTGATGGAGAAAATTTGGCAGGTTACACCCCTACTCTTTACGAGAAGTTTTATGGGATTTTTAATGACCACAGAGAGTCAGATCCTCAGTTTAACGTCTCATCCGAAAGACGGCATCAAGACCCCCTGCTGGCCTCACTAACACCACTTGCAACAGCAATCTAGTTTTCCCATGTGGTCTCTCATCCAGGTACTGACCAGGCTCAGCCCTGCTTAGCTTCAGTGACTAACCGGTCTTGGGCTGCAGGGTGATATCGCTGTGGCACTAGTCATTTATTACATTTAAAAATATATTTGTTCAAACTATTACTTTTTTTGTGATTTTTTTTTTTATTTTGATTATCATTATTTTTTTTTGTGACAACCTAATAACTTAATTCCTTCATATTCCATCTATTGTGTAGAACTGAGTATTTTTCACAGTGTGTTTAAGAAAAAAGGCCCTCAGTGGCTTCTCCTTCCACAGCAAAATCCATTTTTCTTTTTGGTATTTGGCACCAGGATGTGAAAATTTTGTTTTTATTGACTTAGTGGATGGGTAACAGTGTTTTATTCGCAAAAATTGTATGCGACACAGTGGTCCCTCATTAATTGTGGGAGTTCCGTTCTAAAAATAACTCAGAATAGGGGAAATCCGCAAAATAATCAGCTTAATTTCATTCATTCATTCATTCATTTTCTTGACAGCTTAGTCCCTTTATTAATCCAAGGTCGCCACAGCAGAATGAACCACCAACTTATCCAGCACGTTTTTATGCAGCTGATGCCCTTCCAGCCGCAACTCATCCCTGGGAAACATCCACACATACTCATTCACACACTCACTCATACACTACGGACAATTTAGCCTACTCAATTCACCTGTACCGCATGCCTTTGGACTGTGGGGAAAACCGGAGCACCCGGAGGAAACCCATGCGAACACATGGAGAACATGCAAACTCCACACAGAAACGCCAACTTAGCCGAACTCGAACCAGCGACCCAGCAACCTTCTTGCTGTGAGGCGACAGCACTACCTACTGCGCCACTACGTCGCCCCAGCTTTATTTTTTTTCTCGATTATTATAGATGCTTTATGGCTGTAAAACCGAAAGTAATGAACCGAAGATTTTATTTATTCTGTAAAAGTGCCCTACAGCTGTGTAACCTCTACCTTTCCATTAGCATGTTTAGAATTAAAACTTTTTGTGCGATGATTAGCATCTTCCTCTGCCTTTTGGGTGCTACCACAGGTGAATTGAGGGTGCAAAATATTTCGCCGACATTGTGGCGAGAAAACTTTAAACATACTGTATAGCACTTGAGTCACACTGCTAGTGATTGAATCTTTATGTATATTTGGTCAGCTGAACACATTCTGTATTGTACTGGATACTTTAAAGTGTAAATAAAATGAACAGTACTATCCATACGGTCAGTGTTTATAAGCTATAAATTAATTGAATTTACAGAAACAGTACTATATTGTGATGTATCAGGATATGAGATGACTTGTTTTGTTATACGCTGTTTTTGTCATATCTCTTAGACTGAAATGTTGTATAAAACAATTACGAATAAAGAACCGTTTACATCAAGTAAGTCAGAAAATGGGCACTTCCTAATAAACATGGTGGCAGGTATCAAAAAGAAAACTGGAATTCACTACGTCTCCAATAAACAATTTTATGTGCTATAACAAGATGTGCACAAAACTAGGAGGATTTGTTCACAATTGGAGCTAAAAGTTGAACAATGAGTCTTCTTTGCTCATATTTTCTAACGAGGCAAATGTTAGTTGAGGCCACTGAAGGTCCCGCTGGCATTAACAGAGTAAATATGCACTGTTGTAAATTGTCCTGTCTCTGTGTTCAGGTGTTTGCATGGGGCTGCGGCTCGTGTCTCGGCTGCGGCTCATCTGAAACCACATCGCTCAGACCTCGACTTATAGAAGAGCTCAGCATCACTAAAATCATCGACATTTCGTGTGGAGACAGCCATTGTCTCGCTTTGTCTCATGGTGAGAGGGATGGGAAAGATGGGACTGAAAAATGTAGAGAAAAAAAAAGAAATAAATTATATGTGTAGTTCTCTATTTAATATAGTATTTGATGTGTTAAACATTTAATTGAGTTGAGTTGAGTTCAATTTGTTTTTAGTTCAGATCCATTAAATTCAGTTCAGTTTAATTCATTCAAATTTATTTACACAGAATTTTAAGCTTATTTAAAATATGTTGTATTCTTTAATATATGTAGTTCATTTTATAGCTTATTGTGGCAGTTTCATTTATTAATGATATTTTAAACATCAAATGCTCTAGAATTATGCTCTAAATGCTCAAAGAAAGCACAAAATATGTTAAAACATAACACTAGTAAAACAGAAAATGCACATTTTATTTTGGGTTTAAAAATAAATTAAAGTGAAAAGCTGAAAATAATAGCTTATAATATTATAAATAATAATACAATAAAAGTTAGGCTCAATAAAATGCAGATTTAGAATATAGAAGTTTGTAAAAGCTGATATTTTATGGATTTTATTTAAATTTTAGACTTTTGTGTGCTTTCGAATTTAAATATTCTTGCAGCCTTTATTTAATGAAGCAAAAGTAAACATTTTTAAATTAAATAAAAGTGGTTTACTATACTCCCAGATTGTTAATTGTCAAAATAAATTTCACAGATCAATTCTACATTTTTTTTTTTTCCTTTTGAAAATTATTAAATAATTTCATTGCTTTGTGTTACAGAAAATGAGGTCTTTGCTTGGGGCAACAATGCCATGGGTCAGTGTGGGCAGGGCCACACCTCAACGCCTGTCACCAAACCCAAAAAGGTGATTGGTCTAGAAGGAGTGTCAATCCAGCAGATCACAGCAGGCACCTCCCACAGCCTGGCCTGGACTGCTGTTCCTACAGACAGGTGAGAAGACCGTTTCATTAGTCCTGATGAAGGATTTCAGGTCTTTTCCACAATACATGTACTGTATTTCATAATGTCCTTTATCGGTAGGCCTATCATTGAGTCTATTTATTTATTTATTTATTTATTTATTTATTCATTTATATTTGTGTGAAAATGAATAAATTAAATGATAATACTAATTACTGAAAAAAAATTACTTAAATTATTAAAAACTGAATAAAAGATAATAATTAATAATTTCAGTAATATTATTGACTAATATGCACATTTTTTATATGATTCATTGACAATACAGTTTGTTTTTTAGAAGATATATTGTATTATATGAGAGACCTTGTTTACCAAACTAGTGGACCTTATTGGATTTATACTGTTAACCTTAAATACAAGTTAAATATGTAATTAATGTTTTTTATGTTTTTCACTCCCAAATAATTATTCCACATAAATTAGCAGATTTTGTTTTACAATATTTTATGCAGAAATAAAAAAAAATATCCTTGTATTCTGTCTGGCCCTACTCATTAGTTATAAATAATAATAATAATAATAATAATAATAATAATAATAATAATAATAATAATAATGAAAACTTTAACCTCCTGATCTAAACCTAAACCAATAGCAGTTTGTCCTTAAATGAGTTAGAGCGTCACAGAAATGACAACTTGTCCTATTTGTTATGCAAATCAAAACCTGCATAGCTCCATCTGGTTTCTCTGCTGATGTGTTAATAAAATACAATTTACATTTTCCATCATTTAAAGTTGTGTAGCTGGGATTGCTTTCCTATTATGTAGTGCTGCACGATGTTAGAAAAATCTGACATTGCGATATTTTGTTTTCCTGCAATATATATATTACGATTTGAATATAGATGTAATTCACCAGATGATTTGAAAAGCTCTATTTGGGAAGATTTTATTAATTTTGAAAGTGAAATAAACAGTGCTTTGTTTTTTTCTGGGGAGTTTAACAGTATTCAAGTACAGAAATTGAACAATCAAACGTGAAATAACATGTTCATCATTTTGTAAATAATTAAGAAATGTATACTTTTAATAATATCTTTATCTTTTAACCTTTAATAAATAATCTAATCTTGCGAAGCAACTGTAATAAGGGAGTAAAAGTAATTGTTCAGCCCTTCTATCATAAGTGAATGTGTGTTTATGTGTGTGTGTGTTTTGTGCGTTTGGCAGGCAGCTGGTGGCTTGGCACAGGCCGTTTTGTGTGGATCTCGAGGAGAGCACCTTTACGTATCTGCGCAGTTTTCTGGAGCGTTACTGCGACAGTATCAGCGGAGACACACCGCCTGCACCTTTCCCCTCTAAGAGGTGAGATGTGGATATATTTAGGTTGGTTTTGAAAACATGATAAACTGAAGTAGAATTAAGAAAAATGATTTGATGTACAAATACCATCTTATTGTGCCCCTATTATGGATTATAAAAGGCCATAGTTTGGTTTGGGGGTCCCGACAATAGGCTGATATGCATGCTAGGTCAAAAACAATTTCATTGTCTAACAATATAGCTGTAGACTGCAAACTTCAGATGATGTAATGTTGCTGTGATATTTTCTGCTATTTTCTACCAATAGCTCTGAATAAATAGAGTTCCACGTTAATGATTCCATTAAATTAAATAATTTAATTTAATAAAAAAAATAATTTAATAAAATTTTTTTTTTAATTTTTACTTTCATTTTATTTTTAATTTTTATTTAAATTTATTTTAATTTTTAATTAATTAATTAATTAATTAATATATTTATTTATTTTATTAACTTAAATTGAATGAAATTTAATGTTTGTTTTTGTTTATTTTTATTTTATTTGAATTCCTATTTTATTTTAATACATTTTAATTTATTTTATTTTATTTTATTTAATTTTTTTATTAAATGTTTGTATTTAATTTAATTTTCATTTAATTTTAATTTAATTTTATATATTTTATTTTATAGGCAAATGTCCTGATTGCTGTTATTCATATATTGTAGTTCTTTAGAAACCTTTATTACAATTCCCTAAATTTCTTTAACTACTTTTGGGTAGATTAGTTTAATACATAGCAACATTTAAACAACTGCAAATAAGTCCCTTAACAGCCACCTAGCACACCCTAGCATTAGCATGGGCTTGCAAGTAATCTGCTATACCTGTGTCTATGTCAGCTGCTGAAATGACTCTCATCTAGCAGGAATGTGACAAACACTCAAAGCTGCAGGGGTAACTGGCACAGACCCATTATCATCTCCATACCCACAGGGCTGGGGTCAGAGCAGCATATGGCCTGGCACTCACTAAAGGTCACTCGTCTTCAAACTTCTCATTCTCACCCTCTCTGTTTCTTTCCAGGGAACATCACCAGTTTGTGTTGTTGTGTATGAAACTGTTGTCTATCCACCTGTCGCTGGCACATGCCGGCGGGACGGGGGCCACAGTGCTGGGTGCTCAGGGTCGACCCCTTAGAAACCTGCTCTTCAGACTCATCGACTCCAATGTACCGGAATCCATACAACAGGTCTGGCATGAACCACTTGATATGTTATTTCACTTGATATGAGGTTTTTCAATCCTCAATAATTTGAATGTTTACATTTATAAATTACAATTGAAGTACTTTATATCTATATACATTGAAATTATTACCAAGGCGTAGCATAGAAATTGACAACAGGAAAGGACCTAAGAGAGATCCATGTAGCACTCCTATATACAGTACACACACACATATATATATATATATATATATATATATATATATATATATATATATATATATATATACAGTTGAAGTCAGAATTATTAGCCCCCTTCGATTTTTTTTCTTCTTTTTTAAATATTTTCCAAATGGTGTTCAACAGAGCAAGGTCATTTTTACAGTATGTCTGATAATATTTTTTCTTCTGGAGAAAGTCTGATTTGTTTTATTTCAGCTAGGATAAAAGCAGTTTTTAATTTTTTATGAACCATTTTAGGGACAAAATTATTAGCCTCTTTAAGCTATATTTTTTCTTGATAGTCTACAAAACAAACCACTGTTATACAATAACTTGCCTAATTCCCCTAACCTGCCTAGTTAACTTAATTAACCTAGTTAAGCCTTTAAATGTCACTTTAAGCTGTATAGAAGTGTCTTAAAAATATCATTTAAAATATTATTTACAGTCATCACGGCAAAGATAAAATAAATCAGTTGTTAGAAATGAGTTATTAAAATTATTATGTTTAGAAATGTGTTGAAAAAATCTTCTCTCCCTGAAACAGAAATTGGGGAAAAAATAAACAAGCGGTCTAAAAATTTAACGGGGCTAATAATTCTGACTTCAACTGTATATATTTACTAATGGTGTAATGGATCTCACAGTTAAGGCCCGTGCACACCAAGAAGGTTTTTTCTTACGTTTACCGTTGACGTTTGATGCCTCGTGACTAAATAAAGGGCATCAATGTGATCGTGCCAACCAACGCTCAAAACGACAGACGTAAAAGTGTCAATTTTAAAAAAACGCCCTATGCTTGTTTTTTTGCTATGAAGCGCCACGTCAAAACCTTCTTCAGCAATCAGATTTACACTATCCGCTTGTTAAGTGGTGACGTGTTTGTGACGTATGTCATACTGTTTCCGGGTCCAAGCCGCCATTCATTGAAGTGGAGAAATCATTCGTTTATGATCACGTTTTATTCCTATCACACATTAAAGTAAATTTTATATAAAATCAAAGTGTACACAACAATCTCTGGGCTTGCTGCGTAACAAATATCAAAAATGTAACAATTTATAAAAAAATAAGTCACTTTCTGGCCATCGTATATTAGGCATGGACATATATACTGCATACTGCGATCGTGATTTTCGAAAGCATTAAATCGTTTTGTAAAACTTTATTATTACCATTTCATGAGTCTCCCCATTCAGTTGAATAGAGCGATTGGACCCGGGAGCCACTTCGCGTGACGTCACACTTAACTACCGGATTGTTCACATGCACAAAGCTGCTGAAGTTGCAGTAAACAGCACTTGGAGGCGCTCAAGCGCAAAACTGTCAATGCGAGCACACATTAACGAAGATGCTCAGAGGCATGGAGCTGCTAATTGCAAAGCAAGTGAAAATAGCTTTGGTTTGAACGAAACGTCTTGATTTGGTTTGGAAAAACGTCTTGATAAATGCAAACAAAAAGAGTCCCGGCCTTTAGAATCATGCCATTTTTTTGTATCAGCAAAAAAGGAGACTTATGTAATTTGCTTTCCGTTTTTTACAAAAACAATACTGCAAAAAACGTTTCGTTTTAACCAAGCAGCAACATCCTGCTCTCCCTCATGAAGCAAATATGGAAATAACACTGCAAAAAAATCCCAAAATATGGAAAAAAACTGCAATTAATTGACTCTCCTTTAGGGGCTGACTCTAGGAAGTCCAGATGTCCACTGACTGCAGTGCTAAATTGGCCAATTTTACAGCTAATAAAAACATGTTTACAGCCTGGGACAAAATATGGTTTTGGTTCATATAGCTAACATTACCCTTCATGACAACTGTGAGGGGGGTGAATTTTTTTTTATAACTCATCTGTTTCGTTTTATTAAGTTATATTAGGTCTGCATAATTAAGGGCGTGTTCACTTGAGTGACAGCTAGGCCTCGCTGGTCTCCGTCATGTCATTCTGGCTGATTAGCTGCTGAACTTGAAGCATATAAATCATGTTTTTGTTTTATGTGCCTTTACACAGTCAATTGCCTTTTGGAATTATTTCCTACAATTATCAGATAATATGGCATGCTGTGTGCACTTAATTGTGCTCGAAAACCATTCAAGTTGCCTCCATTTCCCAGTTGAGTGAAATTCTTATATACCTATCATATCTATAAATGCATTTGTTTTATTTAAGATTATTTATCATTTATAATTGTCTTTAGAGCTGTAATGCACTCCAGAATCTTGATCAGCTCTAGGCTATAGAACAGTCCACTGAAACGTTGTAATACAGTGTTATGCCTGGATTTCATAAATAGCTTTGCATTTACTACCACAGACTCTATTTGAAGTATTTGGAATTAATTTTTGTTTTCTTTGTGGCTCAATGTGTTACAACAGTGTTTTTAAAAGACTAAACACTTTATTGATATAGTGTACAACCAAGCACATGTGGTCAGAACACAAACAAGTTGCAGGTAATGAAGTATTAAGTGTTTCTCCCCAAAAAAGCCCATCTGAGCAAAATGCTAGCAGGCATCTGTAGCTCCGCTCACAATCCGCCTCTTTGCTCTTGTTTGGTGTAACCAGTCAGTGCGATGACGCGCAAACAAAATAGCAACAGTTATCCAGGTGTACTTTTAGCTTCAAAAACCTAGTTGGTGACTTCATGGATACTACGTCAATATTTTTTACAGTCTATGCTTTTAACAAACATAACCTAGAACCTGTAATATTAATACAAAATGCTTAAAATCAAGAAATAACCAGCTGAATACAAAAAGTTGAATATTCAATTCAACATGAAAACTGATCTTTGCTAGTTTTCTGATAATGTGGAGTTTATAAATCTAGCATCATCATGTTGTACAATACATCATATTTATTTTTAGTCTCATTTTCTAGTTATGATTCAATAATTTGCTTATAAAACTTCTTGGTTCATTACTTAATGTGTCATTTTTGAAAAACTGTCCGTTATTATAGAATTAAATCCTTCAGTACAAATTTTTGATGGTTGTTTGTTGCCACCTATTGGTTAAATAATGTAATTGCGCCAACTTTGAGCAGCGTCAAGTTGCATAAAAAGGAGATTTTAATCTTTATCATAAACTTCAGTGTTTATATCTGAACTATTAACTGTTCTCCTAGTGCTTCTGTGTATTTTGATTGTTTGTAACTTTGTAACTAACCTAAAAAAGTAAAAATAAACACTTGCAAATCACCACCATTTATTAATTATGTTGTGTGGGTGTTGAGATCCCGATCTTTTAATGATTAATTGTGCAGGTTTACATTGAATGCAATAATAATCTAGACTTAACAAGTAGTGATAGAAAACAACTTTAATAACCTACAATGGTGCCCCCACAGTATACTTCTGTCATCAGTATATTTTAGAGATTTGAATGACGCAGTAGGCGATCTCTATGCAACCGCTACAAATGTTGGATTAATCTATAAGAAAAAAAGCAATTCAACTTTAGTTGTGATCTGTCCGTTAAACCCCTACTACTGCTTTTTTTGGGGAAATTGGTGCAAATGTATTAACATAAATGTAAGTTTTAGGCATTTTGAAAGCTACTTTGACATTTTTATAAAGCAGTATAAGCACACTTGCTTTTTTATTTTAAAACTTGACTTAAAGGCTCATTTACAGTACGCTGCATTCTAATAGCTTTTAACACACAGTCAATGCTTTTGGACTCTTAAGATTTTCTTTAGCTCACACATAGTTAAAACAACAATTACGGTATTATCATAGACCATAAATATTGCACACCCTACCATACAGTATTTAAAACATACACTCCAGGAGTGCAGTGTATAATTACTAACTCGCACAACAACAGTAAACAACTTAAACCATTCAAATTGCTTACATATGCAGCTGGAGTTTCGCCCACATGCTGAAAACACTAAGATGGTGGTGTCTGTTGACTTTGTTTTTTTCTTTGAGGGAGTTTGCAAGAGACACGACTTTTCACAACCCTCAAACTAACCGTTTGGACTGAGTCATCTGACAGAACGCCAGTAAATGAGTCATTCCTACACCATGGTAGTTAATTAATGTTTGCTTTCGTGTGTGTTCATTTAGGCAGTAATGAGCACGCTGTCTATGGGAGCATCTCTGTTGCTGCCTCCTCTCAGGGAGAGAACGGAGTTGCTGCACTCGCTCTTACCTCAGGGCCCGGAGAGCTGGGAGAGCCTCTCTAAAGGACAGGTAATCAAGCATACAACAACTGCTACAAGTCTCTAATGTTCTACTAAAGTAAAAATGTAAGATTGGTCTTTTTTTTTTTTTTTTTTTTTTTTTTTACCTCAAACTGTTGTTCTTTGGTGACTCATTTGTAAGTCAAATTTAAGTCTACCAGCACTTTGAGACAAAAAAAAATCACCAAAATTAATATCCTGAAATCACTACAGGAGATTGTCTCAAATCTTCTGATACAGACAGAATTACTTTGAAGAAAAAATGTGATTGCAACGACCAATAATCATCTGTTAGTGAACATTTTAAACTAGCAAAAACTAAATCATGGCCAAAATCACACAGTCTGAACCACTTTAAATATGAATATTTTTTCTATAGTGCTCAATAATTTGCACATGTACAGGGTGGGCCATTTATATGGATACACCTTAATAAAATGGGAATGGTTGGTGATATTAACATATTGTTTGTGGCACATTAGTAAATGTGAGGGGGCAAACTTTCCAAGATGGGTGGTGACCATGGTGGCCATTTTGAAGTCGACCATCTTAGAACCAACTGTTGTTTTAAGTAAAACTGCCGAACTGCAGTTAAAGTCACCCAAAATTACAGGAAACTATTACATGAAAGCACTTCACGCAAACACCTTATTTATATTTTTGTCTATTAAGGCAAATAACAAGACTACAGATGTCCATGTAAACATAGTCAGTAGTGTCTTTGAAGTAAGTGAAAGATCCAGAAGGGCATCCTGCTTATTTGATTAAGATGGGCATTTATATGTCAGATGGTTCACCGGTCAGGTATACATTCACGCTAAAATATCAAGGTGAAAGTCATAGCTTGCGTAGAATAGACCCAGATCCTAACCCAACTTTGAGAATAGATTATCACGTTCACGCCGATAATGGCCCACCACTAATATATCATATTATATTATATTATATTATATTATATTATATTATATTATATTATATTATATTATATTATATTATATTATATTATATTATATTATATTATGTTTTATTATATTATATTATATTATATTATATTATATTATATTATATTATATTATATTATATTATATTATATTATGTTTTAATATTATATTATATTATATTATATTATATTATATTATATTATATTATTTTATATTATTTTATACTATGTTTTATTATATTATATTATATTATATTATATTATGTTTTAATATTATATTATATTATGTTTTTATATTATATTATATTATATTATATTATATTATATTATATTATATTATGTTTTAATATTATATTATATTATATTATGTTTTAATATAATATTATATTATGTTTTTATATTATATTATATTATATTATATTATATTATATTATATTATATTATATTATATTATATTATATTATATTATGTTTTATTATATTATATTATATTATATTATTTTATATTATTTTATATTATGTTTTATTATATTATGTTATATTATATTATATTATATTATATTATATTATATTATATTATATTATGTTATATTATATTATATTATATTATATTATATTATATTATTTTTATTATGTTTATTCTATTTTATTTTATTTTATTATTAGTTTTTGCTTTTTTCTATTTTTAGTAAAATAAATGCAGCCCTAGGCCTCATTAGTTATAATTTATTTATTTATTTATTTTTTTTGTGACTGATTTATTATGCACTTCAGAAAATTATACTTGGCAGGGCATATGTAGCTATGTTTTCATCCAAGTTGCTATTTTAATTTATGCATGACATTGAAATATGGAAAAATGGGAACATTTGTCCCATAAATTCAAAAGATCAAAGCTAAAAGGACAAATCTCTCTGGGGCAAACTATTAATATAAATGTTTCAAACTGTGAACCCAGCTTTATTGCTCACTCCCCGGTGCCCATACCAAGCAGAAATATTTTACTCCGTACATTTTCAAACTGGACTCACTTAATGTGTACATATCTGCAATAAAAAAACAATTGATTTGCTTTTAAAAGTATATCCCAGTTTTTTTTTTTTCCCTAATCTTTCAGTAATAATTCTATTTCAGCGTCTGCAGCTGGATATGGTGCTAAACAGCCTGCAGGAACAGAGTCACGTGGCATCTCTGTTAGGATACAGCTCTCCTGGGGAGTTGAGTGCAGGTCTGGCGCTGCCACCAACCCCTGACCGTCCCACTGGAAGCGTCAGCTCAAACTCAGAATCTCCAGACCACCTTCACCTGGCTGAAGTCCTACTGAAGACCTTACTGCTCAGCATCGGCTTCTATACAGTCAGTCTACTGGTTCAACATCTGTCATATAGTTTAATAGATTTTAAAGGTCTCAATATTTAATGTTTGATGTAATCTCAACTGAAAATGAAGAGCAAATGAGAAGCGTTTTGAAGGGGGTGGGGCATTTCAGATGCGAGAGAGAGGACGTGCATTTCAGATGATGTGTTGACAGTTGAATGGGCGTGGCTAACATATTTGGCCATGCCCATCCAACTGTCAACAACCAACTGTAATGGTGAGGAGGAGGTCTCTAATAGACAGATAATCTGAGAATTTAACTAAAAACAAAAGGTCCTTTTTCTAATTTCAATTAATGATTAGAAGGGCAAATTTTTTTTTCTTAATGACAGATGAATTGCTACCCACAAAACTAGCAATGTGAGCTAACAAAATCAATATGGTTGGTTTTGATTTCATATGTACAATATATTTTGAGCAAAGTTTAAAACTCAAAGCATGTTTTTGTTTTGCTTAACTTGTTCCCTTGCTGCATACTCAGGAGCGTGCATTTGGGGAACTGGAGAAGAACAGTGATAAACAGCGGTTCAGTCAATCCCAGAAACAGACGGAGGCTCCATCCCACTTCCACCACCTGCTGTCAGCCCTTCACAGACACCTGCTGGCCCATTGCTACATCCACACAGGCGCTGAGGTACAAAAACACTCGTCTTGTTAAAACCCACTCCATATGATGCCTCCCACAGGCTGTCAATCCTGGGGTTACAGACTGAAGTTTAAACACAGAAAACTGTTTTGTGTACATGTTTAGTGTAAATAGCTAATTCTTGGTTCAGAGCTGAGAGATGGAGGCAGTCTGTATAATAAGTGTTTAAACAAATGTGTGTGTGTTGTGTAGGATGACAGCAGTGTGCTGCTGCTTCATAAACACCTGTGTCTGCTGCTGCCGTACGCTGCTGAGACCTTTAGGAGATCCACCATTCTGCTGGAGGAGAGCACACTGGACAAACACGTTATCAACAAATTACACAGTGAGAACACACACACACATTAAATGCCATCTGTCTGGATGGATGGATGGATGGATGGATGGAAGAATGGATACATAAATAGTTGAATCATTGTTATATTGATAGTTGAATATTTTTGAAGCATTAGTTCATTCATCCCTCAATATTAATTTTTATCTATCCATTCATTCATCCATCCATCCATCCATTCTTTGATATTTTCATCCTTCCATTCCTCTGTCCATCCATACATCCATCCATCTTTCCATCCATTCTTAGATCTTTCCATATTTCCATCCATCCATCCATCCATCCATCCATTCATTCATTCATCTATCCATCCACGCCTTCATTCATCCATACATCCTTCCATTCTTTGATATTTTCATCCTTTCATCCCTCTGTCCATCCATACATCCATCCATCTTTCCATCCATTCTTCAATCTTTCCATATTTCCATCCATCCATCCTTTTATTCTACAATATTTACATCCTTCCATCCATCAATCCATCCATCCATCCATCCATCCATCCATCCATCCATCCATCCATCTATCCATCCACTCCTTCATTCATCCATACATCCTTCCATTCTTTGATATTTCCACCCTTTCATCTCTCCATCCATCTATGCATCATCCATCTTTCCATCCATCCATTCATCCATCAATTCTTCCATTCTTTGACATTTCCTTCCATTCATCCATCTTTCCATCCATCCATCCATCCATCCATCCATCCATCCATCCATCCATCCATCCATCATCCATCTTTCCTTCCATTCTTCAATCTTTCTATCCTTTCATCTCTCCATCCATCCATACATCATCCATCTTTCCATCCATCCATCCATTCATCCATCAATTCTTCCATTCTTTGACATTTCCTTCCATCCATCCATCCATCCATCCATCCATCCATCCATCCATCCATCCATCCATCCATCCATCCTTCCATCCATCCATCCATCCATCCATCCATCCATCAATCCATCCATCCATCCATCCATCCATCCATCCATCCATCCATCCTTACATCTTTCCATCCATCTATCCATTCATTTATTCTTCCATTCATACTTCCATCTTTCCATCCATCCATTCATTCATCCATCCTTCCATTCTTCGATCTTTCCATCCATCCATCATTCATCCACTCATTCATTCATCCTTCCATCCTTCCCATCTTTGATCTTTCCATCCTTTGATTCCTCTTTCTGTCCATCCATCTGTCTATCCATCCATCCATCCATCCATCCATCATCCATCCTTTCATTCTTCGATCATTCCATTCATCCACTCATCCATCATTCATCCACTCATTCATTCTTCCATCCATCCTTCCATTCTTTGATCTTTCCATCCTTTCATCCCTCTTTCTGTCCATCCATCTATTATCCATCTTTCCATCCATCCATCCTTCCATTCTTTGATCCATCCATCCATCCATCCATCCATCTTTCCATCCATCCATCCTTTCATCCATCCATCCTTCCATTCTTTGAACTTTCCATCCTTCCCTACCTCCCTCCCTCCATCCATCCATCCATCCATCCACCCTTCCATACATCCATCCACCCTTCCATACATCCATCCATCGATCCATCCATCCATCCACCCACCCTTTCATCCATCCATCCAATCCATCCACCCATCCATCCATCCACCCTTTCATCCATCCATCCAATCCATCTATCCATCCATCCACCCTTTCATCCATCCATCCATCCATCCAATCCATCCATCCATCCATCCATCCATCCATCCATTTGCCCTTTCATCCATTCATCCACCCTTCTATCCATCCATCCATCCATCCATCCACCCTTCCATCCATCTATCCCCCTTTCATCCATTCATCCGCCCTTTCATCCATCCATCCATTTATCCATCCATTAATTCACTTTTTATCCATCCATCTGACCTATCATCCACTTTTTATCTATCAATGTGCCCTTTAATCAATCCATCCATCCATCCATCCATCCATCCATCCATCCATCCATCCATCCATCCATCCATCCATCCATCCATCCATCCATCCATCCATCCATCCATCCATCCACCCTTTCTATCCATCCATCCATCATCCACTTTTTATCCATCCATCTGCCCTTTCATCCATCCATCCATCCACCCATCTTTCCATCCATCCATTGGTGGATTTATCCATCTGTTTATGTGTCCACCAGTCCTTGTGTTATATGTTACCAATCCTTCTTTGCATCCCGTTATAAAGCAATCCTTTCATTTAAAAAGACCAGTGTATTGACTTGTTTGTGTGTTTCTCTCTAGCGGTGCTGTTTGGTTCAGTTGCTGGCAGTCTGCTTTGTCAGGTGATGTACTCTCTCCTTCTGCTGCCATTGGCTGTGGTCAAACCTCTCCTTCCTCATCTGCTCACTCTGCTGGAACATCTCAATGAGCTCAACTGTTACCTGCCCAACACTGCACACCTGGAGGACATGGAGCTGGAAGGAAACTTACAGGGTAAGCATTGAACTCTGTCATTCTTTGGAAACATTACCTTAAAGGGATAGTTCACCTAAAATGAAAATCTTTATCTTCTGTTGAACAATCCATAGTAGGAACATCCGAAGTAGGATGACATCCATAGTAGGAGCAGAAAATGGAAATCAATAGCTTCTTTATCTGGCATTCTTCCGGATACCATTATTTGTGTTCAACAAAAGACAGAAACTTAAATAGTTTTGGAACAAGTATAGGAGTAAATGTTGGAAAAATATTCTATCCCTTTAATGATGCACTGAATAAATGTATTGAAATAGACACAACTTCTATGATTCCACATTTCTTTTTTCCATTGCAGAACCATCTGAAATCTCTGAGCCAGTCGTGGTGGAAGAATCAGATGATTGGGCGTGGCTTTTAGATCTAGAAAGATCTGTGGCTCTTGCCATTGGGCGGTGTCTGGGAGGGATGCTACAAGGCCCGCCTCCTTCCATCCAGGAGAAGACTGCAGAGTTCTGGCTGTGTAACCCACTTCTGAGAAATGGGCTGGAGATTGACTTTGAACAGCTGGGTAATGACATGCCACCAGGGGGCAGCAGCGTTTTGTTTACATTGTAATGTGAATGAATATAGATCAATCAATGTTTATGTTGGCTTGACTTGTAGATTGGGCAATGGGTTGGCTGACTGAGGCTGTTTTCATGGGTTGTGGGGACGTCAGACTGGCCGAGCTGCGCTTGTCAGAAGAAAACACAACCCTGGTGGAACTAGCTCTCGGCTCCCCAAGAGAACCTGCCAGCGCCCTCTGGAGGAAGATGAAGGAGTACGCAGCCACTAGAGGTGAGAGGATCTGTTAAAACGGTTGTTTTCAACCACGTTCCTGAGGGACCACCAGCACTACATGCATGTCTCATTGGTCACCTCAGGTGCGTCTGAAATCGCATACTTCTCGAGTAGGTAGTACATTTGAATTTGAATTTATTACATGACCATTAGAAAAGTATCTTCTATGTAGTATGAATGTGAGTTGTATGAATGGAACTTGGACGTACTACATCCACCATTTGTCATTTTCACGTGACCTACCTGCGTCAGTTGCGTCGCTGCACTATTGTGTTTATTTTGTGGTTATATAAAAAAAAATCACATATTTTTTTCACATATTTTACTTATATACAATGTTGATGATTTAATGTTTAAACTATTTTTTGTTTGTTTTTAAACCATAATGCTCAATAATTAACATATTCACATACCACTTTTAAAATGAAAAAAAAATGAAAACAAGATGACAGATACAAACAAATTTGAGGAATGTCATTTTTGTACATTTACATGACTGGAAGTGAATGACACTGACTAACAAACTCAACAAAGGAATAAATGAATTAACAAATGAGGGAATCAATACATTAATGAAAGATGAGTGAATTAATTAACTAACAAATAAATAAAGAGCCTAAAGACAGTGTAAGGTGTTTAGGGAAAAAACGGTGTATGTTTTGCCAGCATTGTAAAACACTTCAGTGATCGGTAAAATGTTTGACTCCAGAATACTACAGTCAACCAATCAGTATCCATCCATCCATTCATCCATCCATTCGCCCTTTCATCCATCCATCCACCCTTCCATCCATCCATCCATCCATCCATCCATCCATCCATCCATCCATCCATCCATCCATCCACCCTTTCATCCATCCATCCAATCCATCCATCCATTCGCCCTGTCATCCATTCATCCACCCTTCCATCCAGCCATCCATCCAGCCTTCCATCCATCCATCTGCCCTTTCTATCCATTCATTCATCCATCCATCCATCCATTCACTTTTTATCCATCCATCTGCCCTTTCATTCATCCATCCATCCACCATTTCCATCCATCCATCCATCCATCCATCCATCCATCCATCCATCTATCCATCCATTCATCCACTTTTTATCTATCCATGTGCCCTTCCATCCATCCATCCATTCATCCACCCTTTCTATCATCCATCCATCATCCACTTTTTATCCATCCATCCATCCATCCATCCATCTGCCCTTTTATCCATCCATCCATTCATCCGCTCTTTCATTCATTTTTTCCATCCATCCTCCCTTTTATCCATTCATTCATCCATCCATCCATCCATCCATCCATCCATCCATCCATCCATCCATCCATCCATCCATCCATCCACCCTTTCATCCATCCATCTATCCACTTTTTATCCATCCATCTATCCGCCCTTTCACCTATTCATCCGCCCTTTCATCCATCAGTCTATTGCATTTTTATAACTTAATAACTTTGGTTCATAATGGGTTATATGGCCAAATATCTGTCAAACCATTTATTGACGCATCTGTCATCCATTCATATATTCTGTTTCTGTTTATGTACCTTTCTATATATTTGCATCCGCCAGTCAATCTTAACATCTCAGTGTAAAAACTGTACTTTACAGTCAACCAATCAGTATCAGGTTTTCCACATAGTCACATAATGATCTCTGTTGTCATGTAAAATCTAAATACCGACCTTCACCGTGTGTGTGTTTTTTCCTCAGACTGGGACAGTAGTGTATCAGTGGGCGACTCTCTGTTAGAAACGGCCTGTCGCTGTAGTTTGGCTGCTTTACTCAAACACTCCGGCCTTCATGAGGCCTACTGGCAAGACAAGTAAGTAAATCCACACTTTCTCCCTCTTCACCTACATCTCTTTTTACACCATGATCTCCCTACGTCTCACTTCTGCCATAGTGTATTGAACTCTCTAATTACTTGACCCAGATTCAATGAATAAATGCTCCATTTTTAACAAATGGCCCTATATGTGGATATTAAAGAGTCGAGGTGTGTACCTATACTGGTCTCACGGTTCGGTTCGGTTACTATTATCATGCCATCGATTCGGTTCAATTCGATATCTCGGTGCTTTACGGTGCATTGTCGATGCTTTCCATACACACTGTTGTATTATGGGGGGTGGCTATAACAAGCTCTCTGTATAAACACAGACATACAGCACCACACTGTCTCTCATTCACACACACATACACAAACATAGACAGCACCAAGAATGCATACAGCCGAGAGTGAAAAAGAGGGGAGGAAAAATCACGCCAGCAGCCGAGAGGAAAAGTCAAGCCAGCAGGTGAATTAGGCAACAGTGAGAGAGAGAGAGAAATGGAGTACTTTCATTCCCTCAGTTGTAGAGAAATAGGGGCTTCTGCTGTAATTGTCAGTAAAAGACTGTACAGAAATCACACACACGCAGTGAAATTGTGCACAGTTGGCACCAGAAGTGTTGTAAATACCCGCGCTCAACTCCCTCGCGACAGAGCGCATATGAGGGAAATGACGTCAGTACATTACAACCGGTTATGATTATTATTTAACCGATACCGAATTGTCTGTGATTAATTGAAACAATTAATTTTGACACCCCTATTAAAGAGTCATATTCTGTTGGTTTTCGCTGTAGGGTGTGAAATCTCACATGATAAATGCCTCGGCCAGAATGACTCATTTGTTAGAGTGTTAGTTTAGTGAATTGACAGTCATGTTTGTGGATGAACTTTGAGGGCCGAATTGATAGTTTAAAAGTCTGTTCTAAATGTTTTTGTGTGTGTGTTTGGCTGCAGATATGAGCCCTGCGAGGTGCTGATTGAAATATATCAGGTGGTGTATAAAATCCGCAACACGCTGATGGCCTATAAAGAGAGCATAGGAAACACAACCAGTGCACAAGCACCATCTTCCACCAAACAGGTAAAAAAACAACATCATCAAAACAGTCACAGTTGAATTATATATACAGTGCTTTCTGATATTACTAATAAAATTAACAAGAATGTCAGAATTATTGTTGACCAGTGTATATTTGTCTTGTTAAATACAGTTAAAGTCAAAAGTATTAGCCCTCTTGTGAATTTAGCTTTCTTTTTTTAAATATTTCCCAAATTATGTTTAACAGAGCAAGCATTTTTTTTCACAGTATTTCCTATAATATTGTTTCTTCTGCAGAAAGTCTTATTTGCCTTATTTTGGCTAGAATAAAAGCAGTTTTATTTTTTTTAAAAACCATTTAAGGTCAATATTATTAGCCCCCAAAAGCAATGTTCTGTTTTTCGATAGTCTATGGAACAAACCACCATTATACAATAGCTGTGTCCCAAATCGCATTCTTATGAACTATTCTATGCCATTTTGTAGTATAAATAGTGAACTAACCAGTAAAATGAAGTGTGTAATGATGGACACTTCACACACTCAACAACCGCAGTTTTGCTCACGTAGCGAAAGGGGCAGAGCTATAGGCCGCACAAGTTGGATAACTGTATTTATTTTGGATGGTGAAAGCAAAATTTTCCTTCGAGAGTGATTATAGCGCCTCCCGATGGTGATGGTTATACTCATGGCAGGTATCATTTGATAGTTTGGTCATTTATTTCACTGATTTGGCAACCGTCAAACGTCATCAAGAAAACTGTTTGAATTTCCGCTTAGTAAAAAACCATTAGTGCGCCATTTGGGACGACACTACATACATATACTATGCTGTTGAGTGTGTAAGTGCATAAGTACATAGTGCATGAGTGTATAGTGTGCCATTTGAGACGCAGCTCATGACTTGTCTAATTAACCTAGTTAAGCCTTTAAATGTTACTTTAAGCTGAATACTAATATCTTAAAAATGATCTAGTAAAATATTATGTTTTGTCATCACGGCAAAGATAAAATAAATCACTTGCTATTAAAATTATGTTTGAAAATGTGTTGAAAAAATCTTCTCTCCCCGTTAAATAGAAATTGGGGAAAAATATTCAGGCGGCCTAACAAATCAAGAGGACTAATAATTCTGACTTCGACTGTATTCACTATCGTCCAAAATCTTGTAATCAGTAAGATTTATTCTTAATGTAATTTTAAGTTATTTGGAAGTGATAGTTAAGACAATTACATAAAATATTAAACTATTCAAATAAAGGCTTAGTTATATTCGTTTATCAAAAAATCTTTTTTAAAAAATGCATCACAATATCCTTCAAACTCTATCATGAATAAAACATTTTACTTTTGTTTAATTATATAATTATCTAATAATGTTTCTTCCAAATATTTAAATGCAAATATTGTAATTTAGAGCCATTTCTCTATCGCCAGAAATTAAGAATTTGTTTAAATAACAAACATTTTCATTGGTTTTGATTGAAAAACAGGGTAACAAGTTAAAACATTGGAATTGTGTTGTCTGTAAATAAATGACTTTTTTTTATTATTTTGCTCTAAATTAAATAAAATTCAAGGCGAAGCAGTGGTGCAGTAGGTAGTGCTGTCGCCTCACAGCAAGAAGATCGCTGGTTCGAGCCTCGGCTCAGTTGGCGTTTCTCTGTGGAGTTTGCATGTTCTCCCTGCGTTCGCGTGGGTTTGCTCCGGGTGCTCCGTTTTCCCCCACAGTCCAAAGACATGCGGTGCAGGTGAATTGGGTTGGCTAAATTGTCCCTAGTGTATGAGTGTGTGTGTGTGTGAATGTGTGTGTGGATGTTTCCCAGAGATGGGTTGCAGCTGGAAGGGCATCCGCTGCGTAAAATCTTGCTGGATAAGTTGGCAGTTCATTCCCGTGTGGCGACCCCGGATTAATAAAGGGACTAAGCCGACAAGAAAATGAATGAATGAATGAATGAATGAATGAATGAAATAAAATACAAATAAATGAAATTAAATTGCTCTAGATAAGATAAAAGTGCTCTAAATAACATTTTCAATTTCAATTTGAAAGACAAAATTAAGTTTTACTCAAACACATACTGTAAATCATAAATCCAAAGAAGCTGAGATTTTTACCGTGGTCTCTTAATTTTCTATAAAATCAACATGACAACTTCCCTAAAAAACTTTCCCTATCTTAAACAACATTTATATTTTATCTCATGTTAATAACATTAGCTAACATAAGCAGCCTTCTTGATTGTGTTGTGTCTGGTCCAGGCTTCATTAGGCTCTCAGAGTCCCAGCGAGGAGAGGCAGGAGGCAGGAAGTTCAGGAGAGCAGACGGGAAGAGATGCTGAATTCAGCAGTCAGACGCCTCAAGCAGCCGAACACAACCAGGACGATCCCTTAGAGGAGGAGACGCCCAGCATCAGCAGTATGTACCTGCCGGGTAAACACTCTGCTTTCTGTGTTTTTGCCCACAGAGCGACTGTGTGTTCTGCTGATGCACAGACAACTCTGATTTCTACAGCACTTTTAAAAGACACATTTCAGAGCAGCTTTACAGAATATTATGTTAATGTTTTTAGTATCTCAATATCTTTAATGCTTTCTAAGCTCTTTAAGCATATATATATATATATATATATATATATATATATATATA
Source organism: Danio rerio (assembly GCF_052040795.2). Classification (NCBI taxonomy): domain Eukaryota; kingdom Metazoa; phylum Chordata; class Actinopteri; order Cypriniformes; family Danionidae; genus Danio; species Danio rerio. Next base: position 11,230,112 of record NC_141041.1, read on the forward strand.
TATATATATATATATATATATATACAGTATATATACATATATATATATATATATATATATACATACAGTTAAAGTCAGAATTATTAGCCCCCCTATATTATTAGCGCATAATTAATTAGCGCATAAAAATAGTTTCAGCACATTTCTAAGCATAATAGTTTTAAAAACCTATTTCTAATTTCATTGCCATAATGACACTAAATAATATTGTACTTAATATTTTTCAAGACGATTCTATACAGCTTAAAGTGACATTTAAAGGCTTAACTAGGTTAATTAGGTTAACTAGGCAGGTTAGGGTAATTAGGCAAGTTATTGTATAACGATGGTGTGTTCTGTACACTATCGAAAAAAAAGTTAGCTTAAAAAGGCGAATGATTTTGTCCAAAAAATGGCTTTGAAAAAATTTAAAGCTGCTAATAATTCTGACTTTATCTGTATATATATATATATATATATATTTATATATATATATATATATATATATATATATATATATATATATATATATATATATATATATATATATATATATATATACAGTTGAAGTCAGAATTATTATCCCCCCTGAATTATTAGGCCGCTTGTTTATTTTTTCCCCAATTTCTGTTTAACGGAGAGCAGATTTTTCAAAACGTTTCTAAACACACTGATTTATTTTATCTTTGTCATGATGACAGTAAATAATATTTGACTAGATATTTTTCAAGACACTTCTATACAGCTTAAAGTGACATTTAAAGGCTTAACTAGGTTAATTAGGTTAACTTGGCAGGTTAGGGTAATTAAGCAAGTTATTGTATAATGATGGGAGAAAAATGCTTAAAGGGGCTAATAATTTTGACCTTAAAATGGTATTTAAAATTTTTTTAACTGCTTTTATTCTTGCCGAAATTAAACAAATAAGACTTTCTCCAGAAGAAAAAATATTATCAGACATACTGTGAAAATTTCCTTGCTCTGTTAAACATCATTTGTGAAATATAAAAAAAAAAGAAAAAATTCAAAGGGAGGCTAATAATTCTGACCTTAACTGTGTATATACTGTGTATAGCTGTGAGACACGGATCCACGGCACACAGTATTTAGCTGTTCATGAAGGTTCGAATGTGTTTGTTTCGATGATCCATGTTTTTTTTTTGCATGTTTTTTCCCCTTGATGCTGTCAGGGCCGATACAACAAAGCTGTATGTGTGGTGCGAGCATTCCTGTCGGAAGAGCAGTACGAGAATTGGAGAATGGCGGATGTTGTCTTTTATCAGGAGTTTGTTCACATTTAGACACATCGCCGTGCTGTTGTGTTTGCCTAAATCCTTTAGATTACCAGCAGGGCTAATGGTTAAGATAGACAAGGCAAGAGTTTGCATTCAGACCTATGATTCAGATCTGGGGATTGAGGGAAAGGTTCTCATTTATAGTGTTTATATGAACAAAATTATCTTTATAATGTTATAAATTGTGGCCATCTTTATATAAAATTACGAATAACAAATGTAGCAGGGCATTAAATTACTGTTTATTATTTTATATATATATATATATATATATATATATATATATATATATATATATATATATATATATATATATATATATATATTACAAACATTCCACAAATAATGAAAATTTTCACAGAAACCATTTAAAGGTCAATATTATTAACCCTCTTTAGCAATACACTATTTAGCTTGTCTACAAAACAAACCATATTTATACAATAACTTGCCCAAAAACTTGCCAAATTAACCTAGTTAATCCTTTAAAGGTGTTGTATGTAAGTTTTTGACTCTTTTAAAGCATAAAAATTCCATATTATGTTAGCAATTTTGTAAGAAACCTGCTAAGTGAACATCGTTGTTTATCTGAAAAACTAGCTAGTTTAATTAAAAACTGCATGAAATATAAAATTGGATATGTTAATTCTTTGCAGCAAATATTTGCACTGACAATCAACAAGATTCAAGATGTATATATATTCGGAAACAAATGTGTGTTTTGGAAAAGGGTGTAACGAGTGGTGTTCTCTGGTTGCTGTGCATAAACTACGCTAAACTGTAAAAGGCAGTTCAATGGAAATGAAAAGCATAATTGTTTATTCCTGGATTTTCAGAAACTTCAACAATTTATTTGTCACATACAGTCATACACACTACCATACCCAATGAAATGCTTATACAACTGCCTTTGACCTTAAAACAATTACTACAGCGTGTACATTATTTATTACATAATTACAGCGTGTGAACAATCTAATTTTTCCCTTAAACAGCAGTTGTAGTTGAAGCTTGGAAGAGTTTGTTTCATGTTCTTGACATGTCTAGACTACTTTTATACATATACACACAGTATAATAATATACAATATAATGTACCTACATTATGTAAATACAAACTTTTATTTTGTATGCGATTTGTCACAATTAATCGTTAAACAGCATAATAGAGGCACTTAATAATGTTCCACAGCAAATAATACTCTACAAATTTTAATAATGAATGTGTGCATGTGTCAAACTTGGAGTCCTCATTTTTTTGCATGACAGTTATAAATTAATATGTGGAATTATTTGCTCTAAATCTCCACCTCTAGTGTTGCGTTGTGCCATTGTGAACTGTTTCATGATGTCTTCCTTCTCCGCAGAAGTGCTGCAGTGTTTTCTGGCCACTCGTGAAGCCATGCAGCTCCAGCAGAACGAGACTGTGTACGAGTCGTCTGGCACCAGCACATTACCCAGCAGCACCGAGAGCCCTGGAACACCAGACCGAGAGCCTTCACAGCGGCCCTGGGACCACCACAGCACCTCCGATCAGGGCTTGCCCTTCCCCGCCGCCTGTCACTTGCTAGTGTCACGCTGCCTCTTTTTGCTGCTGGGAGTCCGAGCCGCCTGGCAGGAGGAGAGCATGTCTTCACAGACGCCCACCGAGAGCAGCTTGGCCAGGTTTTGTTTATGTACACTTATGAAGTATTTGCATGACATGAATCTTAGGGGGCTTTCATGCTAGCACTTTTGGTGCCCACCCTTGCTCATTTGATGTCAGTTTGATTTGTTTGGGTAATGTGTACATTTTCTGAACTTGAGTGTGAACTGGATCTGAGTCCACCTGAAAAGTGCTGGTGATGCACCAACCGTAAAATGGTTCAGAACTCAAATCCTGCGTGTAAACACAATCCAGCGAGGGCAGGTGATTCAATCACACTTAGGTACCAACCATGCAATCGGACCAAATCTGAAAGAACCCCTTTTCACTGAAAGCAAAGACAATTTATATTTAATTTCTCCTCACATTCAGCAGCCATCTTTTCATTCCTTTGAATGTTTTCACGTATAATGCCCACACTTCAGGTTATTGCACACTGAATCAGAAATTTCCATTTGTAGTTTTTGTACGTTTAAAAAATACATTTTACCTCATGTTGTGTGAACTTTATTGGCACACTTTTTATTTTATTTTATTTTATTTTATTTATCAGGATCCCCATTACCCACTACCAAGGTAGTGGCTATTCTTCCTGGGATCCATCAAGCATAACACAAAATTACATTAAAGGTGCTGTAGGTGATCTTCCACAATGCTAACAGCTTAGCATAAATCTCTGAATCACAGTCCTTCCCCTGCCGTCTAAAGCCATGCCTTCTTAAAGGGCCATGAAACCCCCTCGTTTCAGCAGGGTGTTTTCACACCTCTACTTTGGAAAAAGTCAGAAAAGTGGGCGTGTCCAGCTCTGTTTAGGGGGGAGTGTCGGAGGAAGAAAAGTGGGAGGGTGTAAGAGTGTCTATTTGGGCACGCGCGGGCTACTTATTGGAATTATGAGAGATGTCGGTCCGACTCTATTTAATTGGATGAACATTTTTTTAATTTTATGCCTTACACAAAATGTAAAAATGCAATTTATTTACTTTTATCATTACTATTTGACTGTGAAGAGACTTTCAACCAGCAAAACAAAAAATACTTTTGAAGACAATCACCCACTGCACCTTTAATTCATAACAACAAGACCAATAAAAAATATAAATACAAAATTCATACATAACATCCAGATCAACAATCCACTTAATATTTTTCCATTAAATATTTCTTAAACAATTTTTTAAACCTCATTTTACTTGTTACAAAGCATGTAATGTCTGATGGCAATTCATTCCACGTTTTCATACCTCTATACATTACAGTGGTTTTTGAAATGGGAAGCAAAAAAATTCCTCTTAATGCATGCCTGGTGTTAAAATGATGACTAACATTACTATATAAAAGTTGACTGTACAATACACTTGGAACTCTTGTCTCAGAAATATTTCTTATGAAACACAGCAGAGAAACAATTACCCTATCCTTCACCAATAACCAACCTAAAGTTCTATGCATTTTCACAATAATAACTCTTCTATTGCAGTGTAAAATTAGTCGTGCAGCTCTATTCTGAACTAACTGTAATTTATCTAAGTCTTTACTTGATGCACTCGACCACTGGACAATAATTTAGATAAGAAAGAACAATTGCCTGAACAATTTGAGAAATACAGTACTATGGTAAAAATTCAACACATCTCTTAATAATTACTAAACCTCTTCCCATAACTATTATCATTTTATTGATCTGTTTAGACCACTTTAACCTACTATCAAGAAGAACTCCAAGAAGTCTAATTTCCTCTACCTGTTCAATAGGCACACTCATTACAGACTAATTTAACTGTGGTTTACATTTAAATTAAAAGTTTGATCCAAACACAATACTTTTGTTTTTTGTCAACTTTAAATCTATCTTATTATTCTGTTCCCCCTTTACCACTAATTGTAATTCCTCATCTAAATCAGCTGATTTTTCAATCGATGCTGTTGGTAAATGCAATGTTGTATCATCTGCATACATAACTGCCCTTGCATGCTTTAAAACCAAAGGAAGATCTTTGGTAAAAATAGAAAATAACAATGGTCCCAAACACTTCCTCTGAAACTTTTGTCTGTCATTAAAAAATTAAACCGAGTTGGATTTATTTTTTTTCCCCCCACTTTTCACATTCCGAGAAATTGCTTTGAGAGTGTTTTGATAGTTCAGAGCCACCGTACAAGCATTTTGATCTTTTGAGCTTCTTTTGATCTTTTGTATAAACTTATGGTAAATTGGCCAAAAACTAAATTAGTCCAAAATATAATAAAACTCAGTTAATCGAGTTTGCACCCTAAGTGATAAGTCTTTCTCACTCCACAGATCTCCAGCCTACTATGAGGCCTTAGGTGCAAAGATGGAGTTGCAGTCCTCCTCTGAGAGAAGATTTAGTGAGAGAGAGGTATTTGTGTTGTTATTATTGATGAATCGATCTGTTTGGGTGATGTTGTTGAATTTTTCTTATCTGATAGTCTGTTTTGTCTTTCTTTTGTAGATACCAGATCAATCTAAAAGCTCCTCAGGGTCTTTCAAGAATAAAATGGGTGAGTGATGCATTTTGTGTGGGATCTATATATATATATATGGATATAAAAAGGAGGAGGAAGTGAGGAGAGTGTTGAGAACAGTAAACCCCAGAAAAGCAGCTGGACCTAATTGTGTTACAGGGGTTTTTACAAAAATATTTAATCTATCCCTTAGTCAGGCCATGATCCCACTTTGTCTTACGCCCCATTCACACGGGGCTTCAGCGTCAACACTTGACTGAAGGCGTGTTTGAAGTTGGGGCTAACGCGATCGTCATAGCAGCGTCAGCCAATGAAATTCAGTTAGCAATAGGCCACTGTCTAGCTGGTGTATTTGCATACAGGGATCTGACTGGCTAACGCTTCCGTTTTTTTAACTTGAAAAGTTGAGCTAGTCCCAACTTCTGCAGCAAACAACGCATCTGAATGGGAAGCGTTGACGCTGACGCCCAGATTGAATGGGGCGTTAAGGCCTCAATAATCATCCCGGTCTCAAAAAAGACCACCATCAGTAGTCTAAAGCCTGATTTATACTTCTGCGTCAGGTGACCGGCGTAACCCACGGCGCAGGCAACGCGCGTAGCTGTGCATTTATACTTCTGCGCGCTCTATCTGCCGGTCTGCATTAACACTTCCGAAACGCTAGTTGGCAGTGAGGTGTAAATGTTCCTCTGTGTCAAGTTTCTTCGCTACTTTTTTGCATTTCCTGAACACTTCCGGGATGTACAAGTGGCTCAAACTCGCTCATTTTGAGGCAGGAACCGGCGGACGTGCAACAACTTTAACTATGAGGTAAACACAAAACAAAACTTTCCATCCGGAGCTCCTTCACGGGACTCCACACTTGTAAACAATCGCTCGCGCGGCGTCGCGCCATTAGCGCGCCTCTCGGTCCCGCCCAGACTCGTCAGCGCTACCAAGCCGACCAATCACAGAGCTTATGCTACGCGTCGTTGCGACGTGTAGTTACATTTTTTGAGAGGTGCACGTCAGTGACGGCGATGGCCACGGCGAAGGGCTATGCGTCAGCGGCGTAGCATACGCCGGTGTTTGACGCAGAAGTATAAATCAGGCTTAAGTAACTACCGGCCAGTAGCCTCAACAGGGTTGATGAAGTGTTTTGAGAAGCTGGTATGAAGTCACACCCTCCAAAGACTTCCTCCCACATTTCATGCCCACCAGTTTGCATACAGGGAAAATAGATCAACAGAGGATGCCATAGCTATAGCCCTTCACACTACCCTGACCCATCTAGAACATAAAGACAGTTATGCCAGTTATCTTTATTGATTTTAGCTCTGCATTTAATACAATAATTCCAAAAAGACTGGTTTCTAAACTAAACCATCTCGGCTTCCCTCTCTCCATTTGCCTCTGGATTTAAGATTTCCTTAGTAACCGTTCACAGAGGGGCAAGGTAGGGCACCATGTCTCTCCAGCTCTAGGCCTTGGCACAGGCTCCCAACAGGGATGTGTGCTGAGTCCCTTACTGTACACTCTTTATACATATGACTGCACTCCCTTCCATTTAAGTAATTCTATCCTGGAGTTTGCAGATGATATTGCAGTGGTCGGGCTCAACACAGCACACAAAATCATCGGCTGCACTCTTTCATCTTTAGAGGAGTTGTTTAAGGCCCGCTGCTACAGTAAAGCACGCAGCATCCTGAAGGACTCATCTTGCATACCATCTGTTTCAAATGCTATCTTCGGAGAGACGATATAGGATCATAAAAGCCAAAATAAACAGACAAAAAAAATAGTACATATCCAAGGGGTGTTGCAATAATGACAACCCAAGCTCATTCTGAAAATGTAGCCCCGCAGACGTTTCTGGAGACGCTACGAGGCGGTGTAATGCCGCTTCTCTTCGCGCTTACCGGCTGACGGCTTACCTTCGTGTGGAGGATTTTCCCGTCGCAACCTGTTTGTCTGGTTAGTTCGTCGTGTTACGTCGGCAGAGCAGAGGCCCGGAGGGGAGCCAGCCGCGAAGACCGGGTATGAGTCCGGGGAAGAGCGTTTCTAGAAATCAGGTAAGACAAAAAACAGAATCCAAAAAATAAAGCGAACGAGTTCATAACGAGGCGAGAATGCGGTGAAATCCGAAAACGCAGTTGTGGCGAGGGGGCTGGGCCGAAAAGCCGTGGGAATGGAATGAGGCCGCCGCGTAAGTGGATACACCTGTGGCACGCACCGGCATCGAATCCCACGGAAGGAGCTCTGAACTTTAAGAGGAGGAACGATGTGCGCTACAGGTGCATCCACTTACGCAGCGTCTCATTCCGTTCACACGGCTCTCTGCCCTGCCCCCTCGCCACAGCAGTCAAAATCAGATGAGGGCTTTTTTTTTTTTGGACGGCTTTTGTAAATCGTTGCTTGGGTTTCAGGTAGGAGGAGGGTGGGTCGGGCGATTGGCCAGCTGCCCAGTCAATCGTTCAGTCAGTCAGTCGGACAGACGGTGGCACAACAGCAGCCTCTGGCGGCTTTACGTGAGAACAGCACGGCTGCTAAGGGCGCTCGCGAGAGGCATTCAAAACGTGAAAAAGCGCACACAGCGGTCTCTCACATATTCGTGAAAACAAAAACTGCACAAATACGTACCTTCCGGGACGTATTTTGCGATCTCCAGAAACGTCCGCACGGCTACGTTTCCAGAATGAGCCTGATTTGAATAATGAAAGGCCATTAAATTGAGGGTGTTTCTGGCCAAACTCTTTAATCTTGCTCACTTTTTAACTTGTTGCTAGGAAATGCACTTGCCACTTTATACGCTTGGACATTAAATTGTATGACTTTCTGGCCCATATTTTTTTACTTTTAAATTAAAAAAGCTGCTAGAAAATGCACTTGACACTTTCTACGCACATCATACGCACTTTTAGTATTGTTTTGTTACTCCTTTAATGATAATTATTGTTGCCATTTTATCTTTTTATCTCTTTTTATTATTGTTGTTGTTTTAGATAAATAGGACTGCACTGAGGGGAAGGGCAAGCGTAAATTTCATTGTATTTTGTACAATGACAATAAAGATTCTGATTCTGATTCTGATTACAGCTCAGATTCTAGATGTCTCATATTAACTGTCTGATCACATTGTTTACATTTTTTTTAATGTATTACTTCATTTAACTAATCGCACAAATCTGATCTTACATATTTGATCCCTAACTAATTTGATCTTTGTTTTAGTATTGTCGCAGTTCAGATTTTAGGCATCAGAATTTTGACGTCTTATCTCACTTTTCTAATTAATTATGTCATTCTAACATAACTGATCTGATCCCATCCCTGATCTCAAATTTATGATTTGTCATGTGTGATGTTTTACACCTTCTATATCTTATCTTAAACTTATGGATTTGTTGTACCTTTGATGTTTCATCTATCTGATGTCACAGTTCAACTGTCTGATCTCCTGGTTGTTTCTAACTTCTACGTAATTGATTTTCTAATTTGTCAGTATGATTTCTTACATAATTAACATCTTATGCTGGAACAAATGCTCTTCTTAGAGTTCTAGTCATGTTTCTAGTCCAAATATTTTACATTTCTTAGATCTAGAATCGCTTTCAAGACAAGTAAAAAATATTGTTTTTTTTTTAGAAATAATAAGTCAAAATTAAGTGAGTTTTTCTTAAAACAAGATACGTAATCTGCCAGTGGGGTCCTTAAAATAATATTGTTTTAAGTTTGAAATAAGTTTATTTTGCCTACTCCACTGGCAGATTATGTACCTTCTTTTAATGTAAAACTCACTTCATGTTGACTTATTGTTTCTGAAATCAAATTTTTACTTCTATAGAAAATGCTTACTGATATTTGAACTAGAAACGAGACAAAAACTCCAAGTACGAAAAACATTTTAGCAGTGTATATATCTGCCCTTACACAGAGTCGAGTTGTTGATCATCTGTGTTGTAACTCTTTTTACATATGATTTTCAAAGTCCTGTCTCAGACATCCGATCCCACACATAATCTGACTCTTCACATAAACTACAATTTAGCTCGTGCTTCATGTTAACGAGTCTTGTTTCCTGCTCTAGGTCTTCCTCTTTGCTCTTTGGGCATCATGAAAGATGCTTGGGAACGACTGCGCCAGTGCATCAGTCCTACCACCGTGTTGTACCCAGGCGGAGGTGGCACACCCATCTTGGCACAGGTCTTCCATTTTCTTTGTGGGAGCCTCCTGCGAACCTCCTCTCTGATGGACAAGGATGGAGGCACACACGCTGATCCTAAAGCCATTACCGTAGCCATGGCACAGCAACACCAAAGAGCTCAGGTGGAAAACTCATAGCTGAAAATTCAGTCTTTAAAGCAGCACTCCATTTTTAATGTCATTTTTTTTTTAAATAGGCTCATTTTAAAAGTCACCTAGAGTTCAACAAGTTGAAGTGTACCATATTTTAATCCATTTAACTGATCTCTGTGTCTGGTTGGAGCACTTTTAGCTTAGCTTAGCATAAGTCACTGAATCTGATTAGACCATTAGCATTTTTTTTTTTTTTTACTATTTAATGCTTGACTCTGCTGTAGTTACACTTTGTACTAAGACTGGCGGAAAATGAAACATTGCTATCTTCTAGGCTTAAATGGCTAGGAACTACAGTATACTCTCATTCTGGCGTAATAATAACAGGACTTTTCTGCCATGGCTGCAGCAGGTGCTATGATATTACGTAATATCATTACTTAATTGTTAGGGAAGGAATATGGTCCTAGACATATCAAAAATAACAAGATGATGCAACTACATAAGAGTCAAGCTTTAACATCTTTTTTTTGTTGAGAAAGATGGTAATGGTCTGATGAGATTCAATAATCAATGCTAAGCTAAGCTAAGCAAAAATGGTTCTTGCCAGACCCAGAGATCACTTCAATAAATAAAAAAAAAAGGTAAAACTGAACTCTAGGGATCTTGTGAAATTAGCTTATTACAAAATTGTTCCTTTAAATTAAATGGGTCTTAAATTTGACTTAGTAAAACAGAAAATCTTTATTTATTTATTAATTAAAAACCATTTAAAGTGCATAAGAATTAAACCTTATTTTCAGGTTCGCTTGGAGGCCTTGTGTCAGATTTCCTCGTTCCTGTCAGAAATGGAGGAAAAGAGTGTCAGCTCTCTAGCGCCTCCACGTTTTCCAGGCCTCCTGCAATCGGTGCAGCTGCAGTTCCTCTCAGGCTGCTTTGGCCTGGGAGCCCCAATCACCGGCAGTTTAGCAGCTCCTAACAACAAAATTCATCATTACACCGTGAGACATACAAATGATGATGGTTGCTTGAACACAAACCACATAAATGTAATAGTTTAGGGTGATACAGGTTTTCATATTGAAGTAATGTGTTTGTGTGCAGGCTGGGACTCAGTCGGCTCCTATCAGTGTTCAGAGAGAGCTACAGTGTGCAGCTCATATGCTCTATCAGCAGCTGGTGCGTGTGCTCAGGCAGAAGGTGGCTCTAGAGAGAGAGCAGGCAGGTGGGTAATGCTTCTCAGTCTATATATATAAATAATATTTGACTAGATATTTTTCAAGACACTTCTATACAGTTTAAAGTGACATTTAAAGGCTTAACTAGGTTAATTAGGTTAACTAGGCAGGTTAGGGTAGTTAGGCAAGTTTTTGTATAATGATGTTTTGTTCTGTAGACTATCGAAAAAAATATATAGCTAAGGGGCTAATAATTTTGACCTTAAAATATATATATTTTTTAATTAAAAGCTGCTTTTATTTAAGCTGAAATTAAACAAATAAGACTTTTTTCCAGAAGAAAAAATATAATCAGACATACTGTGGAAATTTCCTTGCTCTGTTAAATATCATTCGGGAAATATTTTATAAAGATAAAATAATTAAAAGTTGGGCTTTATTTATTTATTTATTTATTTATTTATTTATTTATTTATTAATTTATTTATTTATTTATTTATTTATTTATTTATTTATTTATTTATTTATTTATATTTAAATAATATCAAATATTTATTTATTTATTAAACCACTTCATTTTAACCTTACTATTATACATATTATAAAAATTCTTGTAAATAATTAAAGTGCTAAATAAATTCAACTTGTTTACTAATTAAATAATGGATTTTACTTTAATTTATGCATTTAATATTTGTTTTTCTTTTAATAATATGCATTTTATTAAATAAATAATAATAATAATAATAAATATTATTATTATTAATAATGATAATAATAATAATAATAATAATAATAATAATAATAATATTTATAATAATAATAATAATAATAATAATAATAATAATAATAATAATATGAATATATCTTAATAATATTAATAAAAAAAAAAACTTTACAGTACCTATTTTACAAACTGCTTTAAATATGCTACTGGTCAAAGTTTAAATACATTTTACTTTGTAAATGTTTTTGAAATGAGGCTTGTATGTTTACAAAAGCTTTAATAAATAATTCTTAAATAATTAGAAATATGGTGAGACAGTAATATTTTGAAAATAAAATACAATATTCACTGTTTGGTATTTTATTTCATATAGTTTAAACTGATGTGTTTAAATTTTTTATTAATCAAGTTGCAGCAATAATAATAATAATAAATAATACACCATTAATTTATTAGCTTGTATTATGGTTTAATTTCTCATTGCAATATCATTTGTTTAAAGGTTTTCCATTTATTTAAAGACCATATAGGGTGTTAAAACTGTTTTTGCTGTTAAAAAGGTTTTGCTTGGTTGACACAATATCTAAAATATGTATCTAAGAAATAACTGTGGTTTAATTTTATTTATTTCATTATTTATTTTTTGATGGTGCAAGTAAAAATCTGGACCAACTTGGGCATTAGAAACAATATCTTAGTGTCCTGTATAAGTCTGAAATTTCAATCATACTGGTCTTAAAAAGTCTTACATTTGACTTAGTGAAACCTGCAGAAACCCTGTTTTAATTAAATAGTGATTTCCCATATGTCTGTGTCTTTTCAGGTTCTTATCAGCATCTGCTGTTGGCCACAGTCTTTGCTCTGAATTTCCACTATCAGCCGGTGGATCTGGTGGTGATTATTAAATGTGGCGTCCTGGAGATCTTGTCCACGCTGACTGATAACACCTGTGTGCTGGTGAACCAGCGCTGGCTCGCAGCCTCCATGTCCGGACACATGCAGCTCGGTGGAGCCGTCAAACTGGCCGCTGCCAGACTCCTGCAGATCTTCGCCATTGCCGCCAGGTTAAATTGATTGAATACAGAATGAGAGAACGCCTCATGTGATGTGCTCTGAAAACCATACAGATTATAAACTGCTAGATAATCATGTTTCTTTATGCTAACACATGCGAAACAACAAGAATCCAGCAACAAGCACTTTGGCTGTCTTCACAAAAAAACACACACACACTCCTATTGTATTTTTTTTTCTTTTATGGACGTCAACACGTCAATTTTTTGTTTTAATTAACAAAAAAATAAATAAACTCATGGTTTTGGAACCTCTTGAGTGTAAGTAAATAGTGAGTAATATACAGTTGAAGCCAGAATTATTAGCCCCCCTGAATTATTAGATAGCTTATTTATTTTTTCCCCAATTTCTGTTAAACAGAGAGAAGATTTTTTCAACACATATTTAATCATAATAATTTTAATAATTCATTTCTTATAACTGATTTATTTTATCTTAGCCATGATGACAGTAAATAATATTAGACTAGATGGTCACACTTTACAATAAGGTTCATTAGTTAATGTTAATTAATGCATTTACTAACATGAACACACAATGAACAATACATTTACTACTGTATTTGTTCATGTTAGTTAACGTTAGTTAAGGAAAATACAGTAGTTCATGGTAAGTTCATGTTAACTCATGGTGCATTAACTAATGTTAACAAACATGGACTTGAATGTTACTAATGCATTTGTAAATGTTCAGTTATGATTAATAAATGCTGTACATGTATTGTTCATGATTAGTTCATGTTAGTAAATGCATTAACTTATGAACCTTATTGTAAAGTGTTACCGACTAGATATTCTTAAAGACACTTCTATACAGCGTAAAGTGACATTTAAAGGCTTTACTAGGTTAATTTGGGTAACTAGGCTGGTTAGGGTAGTTAGGCAAGTTATTATATAACAATGGTTGGTTCTTTAGACTATCAAAAAATATATATATAGCTAAAGGGGTAATAATTAAGACCTTAAATTGGTATTTAAAAAATTAAAAACTGCTTTTATTCTAGCCAAGATAAAACAAATAAGACTTTCTCCAGAAGAAAATATATTATCAGACATACTGTGAACATTTACTTTGATTTGTTAAACATCATTTGGGAAATATTTTTTAAAAAAATTATAAAAATTCAAAGGGGGCTAATAATTCTCAACTGTATACTGTATATGACACAGTTTCATCTCAATCACGAATTTAAAGCATGCTGAAATATTAACGAGAGCTGTTTATCCATTATGAAATTTACCGAAATTACTATCGCATAACTTTTCCAAATTTTAATCTTATAATATTTTGTAGTAGGCCTATTTTGTAATTTTTTTATTTATTTAATTTTTTTATTTTAACATTGATCTGCTTCATGATCTGGCTGCAGTCTTGGTTCATTTGTTATTTCTCTCTCTAATTTAAGCCTATAATGCATAATTCTAATTATAAATGTTTTTTTTTTTTTTTTTAAATGGATTGATTCAATAAATAGATTTACAAGGGGCTATATATACGAGAAAGTCTTTCCTCTTTGATTTATATTTGGTGACAATGTCTGTGGGTGTCAAAATGAAAATGCACCTTTTCGCTTATAGTGTCCTATTCCTTATTATCATAAATTAAAATAACAACACATGACAGCTGAGCAGAATCTACAAGACTCTTATCAATGTGAGGAGAGTTTACTCGCACGTGACTTGTTTTTTTTACTATTTTGGTCAGTTTACAGTGTAAAAGCGAACCGCACCAAGAACAAAAATAAACATTGTAGCAATTGAAATCCCTGTTTCGAAACAAAACAATCAATCTATGGGTTTAAAGCACCCTAACATGGCTTACGAAGACATGCTTTGTTTCCTCATAATTCAAAATTCTTAAAAATCATACTTAATAATGGGCTTAATGGATATTCAAGATTTGCCACAGGGTTGGGTTTAGGGGTAGGGATGTGGAGTAAGTCCATATAAAAAGCGGTTTTTACAGTATAAAACACATTATGCATCATAAACCAAAAATACAAGTGTGTGTGCTTGTGTGTGTGTGGGGTCCTTGTTTTCATCACATTGTTGGAATGTGTATTCATGTACTGTATAGCAACAGCATTCATTTTTGACCATGTTTTTGGTCCCCATGAAGAAAACCGCTCAAAGCTTCTAGAATTAAATATTTTGAAAACATTTGAACAGTATAAATATGATTACTTCTATGGGAAGCCCCTGTAAAACAATGTGTCAGTTCAAGTTTATTTGTATAGTGCTTTTCACAATAATTATTGTTTCAAAGCATCTTTACAAAAGGTGCACATTATTGCATTACAATCAAATTTGTTTGTATTAGTTACCATAACTTTATTAATTACTAATAATTTCAACGAATTAACTAGTAACTAAAAGCTTTTAACAGTTAAATTTTTTATATATAAACAGTTATCCTGCAGTTATATATTATAGGCTATAGGTGATGTCCATGTGTACATGTTCAGTGAAGTGTATTTAGTGTATGTTTTGTCCACGATAGTTGGCATCAATCTGCGTGTATATTTTCCCCAGTTCCTGTGAAGAAGCCTTGCCGCTGGATGTGTCTCAGGCTCTCATGGATGTGATGAGCGAGCAGCTGCAGGGTTTGTTACATGCAGTTCACCAGCAGGAGGTGCTTGAGAGGAACTCTACGGAGAGCATCCCAGAAGAAACACCCAAACAAGAAAGTGAGTCCTTAGCAGACGAGATTCAGCCTTGTCTGTGTTTATTTGGAATTTAATATATTATATTTTGTGTTGAATTATTAATAGACATATAAATATTATTTTTTATTTTAGTTGCAGATGTGGTTCGCAGTAGCAGCAGCAGGGTTGTGGAGTCCCAGCTTGCTGATTTTCTGGTCTTTCTAAGGCGTATTTTGTCATTAAGGGTCGCCAAAAGAGTGTCTGCATTTGTTAAGTGGATTGATCCACTGATGACGGTTATCTCTTACAAATGCAGCTCGGGAAATCCACGTTTCTACAATCTGAGGACAAAGCTGCTGGCCTTCCACATTCTAGAAGCTCTTCTGCCGGCCTGTGCGGACCCTGTCATCATGAAACAGGTGAGAAGGGGAGTGCTTTTTAGTTTTTGTTCACTTTACATTACTTTACATTTGGTTTGATTCGTTCTGACGTCAATGAAAGCATGTTTCAATTCATATTTGCTTAATTTCAGATCGTGGATCAATTATTTAGCCTTTTGTCCACGTACATGTGGGAAGAACCTGTCGCTCTGAGAAAAGCTGTAGATAAAGAGAGAACTGAAAGCTCCGAAAAGGTATTTAAACTCGTCTTTTGTTTGCACATTTCCCTCAATTATACATATTTTTAAAGGTCTACGAAACCCCCCCTGTGTTTTCACACCTCTAGTAAAAAATTCATAAAAATTTGCATAAAAATTGAAGTCTTGATTTGGGCACACGCTTATTTTCACCGAGGCAAAACAAACACAGACACAGGGCTGAAATACAGTGACTGTTTACATGGAGATCAGTAATCCAATTATTTGGCAAATTATTAAATAGTGTACTTTAACTGCAGGTTGGCACGTTCATTCAGGAATTTCATTCATGCCCCTTGTTACAAATGAGATATTTGATTCGAGGAATAGCTTGAAGTGTGAATTTTTAATGCAATGTTTGATACCGCATGGCGAGTGAAAGGAAAAAAAAGTGCCGCATTTCTCGGAAGATGCACTCTGTAGGTAGCATCATAAAGCAATGTGTTTTATTCTTGTCACAATATGCAGGGAAAATCCTACACAGCGGTAATAGTTTGATTGCGGTGTTTACATGTTTAAGCTTGGGAGAGCAGCATTGACAGCGGATATTTCAGTCTATAATATTGTAGTGATATTAACGCTCTGTAAACTTTAGTAACTTAGAAATCATTTGACTAAGGTCTGTCTTTAAACACTGAAAGAGTACTGCTGACGATACGAACTATAACTTTGCCATCTGAAGGAATAAAGAAAGAGCACTGATCGCTCACTTACCAAATTTGTAGAGACAGGACAATAAACACCAACTGGAGCTGGTTCTCGGGTAAGAAATGTTCCTTAGACACGTATTTTTGTCGAGCGTTGCGAGCACTGTAATCAACACGTGAGTCCAGCTGAGCTCTCATAGCGGGAAAATGGAAACAAAAACCTTTGTTGCAGCACATTAATAAACGCAACACTGACGACCCGTATCTCCAAACAATTCTTCTTCTCCCACTTGTTTTGGCAGCACAACGCGGCGTCTCTCTGCCGTCTGAACACTGTACAGGTAAAAACAGTCTTCGAAGCTATCATGCATATTAATGAAGTTGCACTTCATACTTTCGCATACCGTGCTGATTGGTTTGAACCAAGCCTTTCTCATTAAGGAATGCAGCACACTCAGAGACGTCATAAAGTACTTCCAGGTACAGACAGCCAGTCTACACGCTGGAATACACAAGCATTTAATCGCCTTGACGCAGCTTCAAAAATTTGTTTCAAACCGGAAGAACGAATTTGCTCGAAATAACACAAAGACAACCAATTTTTACTTTTTTTGTGAAATATATGTGTCCTAATAGTGTTTTTAGCAGCATATATGACTGTCAACAGCTCAAATGTGTTTTGGTATTTCGTGACCATTTAATTATTACTGATGCTTTATTTCATTTTATTCTGTTTTCCAGGACAGTGGTAGTGAAGATGAATGTATTCCCATTGGTGATTTCTCTTTTGATCCCCATAAACTGATCTGTTGTTCTCTGGAGAGTGGGAATGTTCTTTCTCATGGATCTGGTGGAAAAGGATACGGTTTGGCCACCACTGCCATCACATCTGGATGCTTCATCTGGAAGGTACCAATGCAAAATACATTCACAGGTGTAGTTTACATTGTTCCTAGTCATACTGTGTTAAAACATGATGTTTGTAACATGGTAAGCTATGCAACTTGCTAAAACATGTAAGCACATGCTCATAGTGTGTTAAAACATGTTAACAGTATGCTAAATGACTCTAGAAACATAACAATGCTAAAACTCTAGCAGTGTGTTAAATAAGTATTTAACATGTTAAATGTTACATTTAAATGTTAGTATTGTGTTAAAATGAGCATTGTGGGTTGAATTGTGCTACAAACATGTTCGCAGCGTGTTACTCAAGTGTGCTAAAATGCATGTTGTGTTGAATAGTTGGAAAAGTGCTAACAATAGTATTAAATTGTGTCATGAAGATGTTAGCAACATGCTAAACATTAGCACATGCGTATAATGTGTTAAAACATGTTAGTAGCACACTAAATAATGCTAGAAACATGTTAAACTTGTTAGCAGTGCTAATTTGAGTTTTAAACATGTTTGCAACATGCTAAAACATGACAGAACTTGCTCAATGTTTTAAAACATGTTAGTAACATGCTAAAACCTGTAAAACCTTGCTCATAATGGTTTAAAACATGTTAGTAACATGCTAAAACATGATAGACCTTGCTCAATGTTTTAAAACATGTTAGTAACATGCTAAAACCTGTAATAACTTGCTCATAATAGTTTAAAACATGTTAGTAACATGCTAAAACCTGTAATAACTTGCTCATAATGGTTTAAAACATGTTAGTAACATGCTAAAAATGATAGAACTTGCTCAATGTTTTAAAACATGTTAGTAACATGCTAAAACTTGTAGTAACTTGCTCATAAGGGTTTAAAACATGTTAGTAACATGCTAAAACATTATATAACTTGCTCAATGTTTTAAAACATGTTAGTAACATGCTTAAACCTGTAATAACTTGCTCATAATGGTTTTAAAAATTTTAGTTACATGCTAAAACATGTAATGACTTGCTTATAATGTTTTAAAACATGATAGTAACATATTAAAACATGTCAGCAGTCTGCATAATCATCTTTAAAGAATAAAAGCTGTGTGATAAAACATGTTAACAAAGAGCTAAAAACATGTGTTAAATCATGCTAGAAACACACTAACTTTTTGATAAATTATATTATGCCTGTACAGCCTACTATAACAGTGTGTTAAATCATTTTGAAAGCACGCTACTTGTGTGATAAAACCTGCAACACTATAAACTGTCATGAATTATCATAAACATTGAGGCCAGGCCTCTCAAAATTGGTCTAAAAATGTTACAATCTGTGTCTTTTGTACATTAGTTTTATATCACTAAGGAGAACAGAGGAAATGAGGGGACGTGTATCGGGGTGTCCCGATGGCCCATCCGAGACTACAACCATCGCACCACTACAGACATGTGGCTGTACAGGGCCTACAGCGGCAGCCTGTATCATGGAGGAGAACTGGGTCGAGCCCTGCCCTCCTTCACACAGGGCGACACCATCACCTGCATCCTGGACATGGAGGCTCGAACCATCTCCTTCGCCAAGAACAACAGGGTCAGTGTGTGTTTTTATGCATTCAATAACCATTTAACACATACCAGTATGATTTACAAACTATCTTCAATTTACAGTATATTGATTATGATTAGTGACAAACAAAGTGGTGCTTGATTTAGAAACTAGTTCAATGACATGACATTGAAATTAAAAGATTGATTTACTGAACTACTGTATCATTTTAATTAACAATGCTGAAAATCTGTTATATACATATATACAGTATGTGAGCCGTAATGGGTAAATATATCAAGTGTTATACTGAAATATGATACACATCTGAATTTAAAAAATGTTATTGAATTTTTAAACTTAAGATTAAGAGAAATGTATTTATTTGTCCTATTTACATATATTTTTCTGACGTTTATGTAAATACATTAACTTTTTAAGAAATATGCATGACTGATCTACTGACTGATTATTAAAAAATATAAATTTAATTGATGTGAATTATATAACATTAATTATTTTTCATATTAATAAAATTACATTTTTTTTTATTTAACCTTAAAGGTATTAATACAATAAAATAATATCTTTAATGATTCAGTGAAATAAATATTTATAAAATCAAGTCTTTTACTACAATTATATCTAATGATTATTTAATGTATTTTCAAATATTGTCATGTAAAGTGAAGTGAATTTGCACCTTTAAATAATTGAAGTCAAGCTTTATTATTGTTTTTTTGTATCGCAAATTAAAAGTTTTCTATCCAAAAAGAAATCAGAGCTATTCAAGGTGAGACTGCCACGTCTAGTATGAACGGAATGTCTTATCTGCAGATATTTAAAAACATCCCTCATTTTTAGGGATATTATGCTTTAAATGTAACTCTTTATATGACATAAAAATATCCTCATGAAAGAGCTCATATATCCTATAAATTAATCCAGCAATCAAATTGAAAGATAACATTTTTGATAGGAATATTTTAGGTTAAGCTTTATTACCACAGAAAATAGTGACTAGAAAAGTGTTAGGGCGTTTTAAAACATGCTTACAATGTGTTACGTTTTGTAAAAACAAAAAGTTAAATTATGTTGCCACTGTCCTACAACATGTTATATCATGCTTCCAAAGTGTTACATTTAGTTAAAAACAAGTTAAAATATGTTAGCAGTGTGTTCAACTATGTTAGTATTCTGTTAAACCTAGTTAAAACATATTAGCGTTTGTTAAATCATATTTAAAAAAAAATGTTGGCAATATATTAACCATTTTAGTGCAAGAAACAGTCATGAAAAACATAATGTGGAAAAAATACTAAACAGTAAAAAAAAACTAGAAATAAAACTCTTTGGAGCAAGCTAGAGGTCTTGTGTAGTGATTTAACTGTATTTTTGTTTACAGGAGCCCAAGTTGGCATTTGAAGGAGTGGATGCCACTGAGCTCTACCCGTGTGTTCTCTTCTACAGCAGTAACCCAGGAGAAAAGGTCACCATACACTCCCACATTTACGTCATGCTATTTAAATGAAAAGTACACACCATTAAAAAATAATCTTGTTAAAAATAAACAGTTCTACAAATCAACTATCATATATCGAACTGAAAAATCAGATCTAATGTTTTAAATTTAAAATCTTAATAATAGCCATATGGTGCTGATGTGGAAATTTATAAACAAGCAAACAAATCTAGCTGTACAAATGACCTCTGGTTCCTCCTCTGGCCTTTAGGTGGCGCTATGTGACCTGCAGATGCGCGGGATGCCCAGTGATCTTCTGCCAGGAGAGCCGCTGTGCAGCCCAAGGGCCACAGTTCTGCTGGAGTCCACCATTCAGCTGCTCAGAAGACTGTATGTGAACGATGACTGGCTTCAGCATATAAACCAGCACATGCTAAATAAACTACAGCTCATCAACCCGCTCATGAGGGACGGACACAGCAAAATGGGTCAGTTAACTCTTCTACTTAATTTATTTATTTGCATTATGTGATCAGATTCATCTTTTAATGGATATATAATAAGGTGCTGAAACTGTGCGATGATACTGTGATTGATTGTAGTGGGAATGTTGATTGTAAAATTTTAATGATGCTGGTAATGGTGAAACAGCTTTTTTGTCATTTTAATAAATGCCAGAGTTTTTTTTTTTCTATAAACGTAACTCACCACATTTTGAAAAGGTGAAATGTTAAATATGTAAAAACAACAGACTGGCCTCATTAATGACTGTATTATTCAGAGAACACTTACTTAGAAATGTCAGGAAAATAAACATTTCTTAACTGTTTATTTAAAGTCGTAATTGCAAAAGCAAATGTTATTTCATGCATGTTTTGCCATTTTATTTTTTATATTTGGAATTTTGTTGTATTTTTTGTAAAATGTATTTGAAACTATGACATAAACAAAATTTTTGCATTTATTGTGCTATTTTATAATTATTTATTTATTTATTTTTTATTTTATTTTAGTAGATATGTATTTAATTAGAAATTTGTTTAAGTATCTTTTTAATTTATTATATGGATATTTAGGTATTTTTGTATGTAGGTGTTTATATGTGTATTTGTGTGCTTTTTATTATTTGGTTTTAAATATACCTAAATTTATAGGTATAATTGGTAGGTTTACATTGACACTTTTATCATTTTTGGATATTTGTGTATGTATGTATGTATGTTGGTATTGGTAGGGATGTATATTGCTAGGTTGTTTACTACCTGACTAAAGTTTTGTCGTCGATCCCAGTTGTAAGAACGACAAATAGCTTGACTTCTAGTTGATCATTTGGAAAAGTGGCAGGAGGCAGATTTTTCCAATTGAATCATCTGTTGAGCTGCATTCCAATCATCACAGATACTGCAGAAGACCTATTGGAACCCACATGGACCCAAGATTATCACAGAAATCAGTCAAGTTTGGTGAAGGAAAAATCATGGTTTGGGGTTACTTTCAGTTAGGGGGCATGTGAGGGATTTGCAGAGTGGATGGCAAAACAAGCAGCCTGAGGTATCAAGACATTTGTGCTGCCCATTACATTACAAACCACAGGAGAGGGCAAATTGCTCAGCAGGAAAGCACTCCTCATACTTCAGGCTCCACATCAAAGTTCCTGAAAGCAAAGAAGGTCAGAGTGCTCCAGGATTGGCCAGCCAGTCATCAGATGTGAACATTATTGAGCATGTCTGAGGTAAGATGAAGGAGAAGGCAATGAAGATGAACCTATAGAATCTTGATGAACTCTGGAAGTCCTGCGAGAACGCTTTCTTTGCCGTTCCAGATGACTTTATTAATAAGTTATTTGGGTAATTGCAGAAATGTATAGATGCAGTCCTCCAAGCTCATGGGAATCATACACAATATTAATTCTTTTTCCACTGCAGCATGACTTTATATTCTATACTGTACATTACTCCTGTTAAGTGACAAGACTTTTGTCTTAAGCAAAGTCAGACCTTACTGTCCTAATTTAGTAAAATTAGCCTCAGCTAGAGGCCTTTGCCTTTCATACTAGCCACTTCTTATGCCAAATGATTAACTAGAAGTCAATTATTATTTGTTGTTACTAAAATTTGCATAGGTGACAAGATTTTTGTCAGGTTGTGTATATTTGGGTATTTATGCATATGATATTTATGTCATAATTTAGGTGTGTATTTAGGAATTTAGTTGTGTATGTATTTAGGCAATAATATGTTGGGCGTTATGTTTATCATTATTATTATTTATTTTATTATTATTATTATTATTATTAGTAGTAGTAGTAGTAGTAGTAGTAGTAGTAGTAAACAGCTGAAATCGAGTCATTTGTACGCTAATTAAGTAATGATTAAAAAGCTTGTAGAAAAGCAGAACAGTCTCCCTAAAATGCTAAAAAAACACCTTTATGTGTGTCCTCTGTCCTCTTCCAGCAGGTCAAGCCAGTAAGGAGTCTGATGAGAAATGTGGGCTGAATAGAGAGAGGGCTTCAGCTTGGGCAGACGTGGGTTCCTCCTCAGACCACCTCTCGGGCCCGGCGGGTCTCTCTGATGCACAGCTTAGCGTCCTGTGCTGTGAGGTCTGGCCTGTCATGGCTCTTATCGGAGGGGTGGACAGCGGCCTTCGTGCTGGAGGAACCTGCCTGCACAAATCTAGCGGCCGACGAGCCACACTGCTCGGGGTCTTGAAAGAGGGAAGCCCCCTGGCCAAATTGCAGTGGGAGGAGACAGACTTCACTGTGAGGTAAGCACACAACATTTCTTTTGCACCCTTTTGTAATGCGGTTTGCAGTGAAAAGCTGTGCTTAAATATACAGCTTCAAGCAAAGGTATGGGGGGATATGGAAAACTGAGATAAATTTGACTCAAGTTAAATATTATTTACTTGTTACTGTAACTAAAGACATTGCAACATGATGTGTTTATCACATTTACCAAGGTTGTTATTATTAAAAAATTAATAACTACATTTTAGAAAGCAACGGTCAATGTAATGGTGCTTAATAATATTTCTCTGTTTAAGTTTTGAGATATCCTGACTTAAACAGATGGCTCAGCATTACAGATAGCTCACCCCACATTTACTCACCCTGACTCTGTCCAAGATGTGATTTTTTTTATTTTAATTTTTTTCAAGCTTTTTTTATTTTTATTTTTTTGTTGCTGAAACCAAGGCTGCACAAAATATTGTTTAAACATCTACATTAAATGTAAATCAAAGGCGGCAACACCAAGGCTCCAAAAATACAAATTTATTGAATTGAAAAGGCTGACACAGAGCGTGTAACGTTTCGAGCCACCCGGCTCTTCATCAGACAATGTTCATCACAATCAGGTGCTCCTTTTTATACACTTCCGGATCACATGATCTCTTCTCGCATAAATGCCAACATATACATACACGCATATGTATACATACACAATCGTTCATATATACATACATACACATGAATACATGTATACACATTCACATCTAGTCTATAGCTTAGATCAAATTACGAAAAATATATATAAATACATAAATAAACTATAATATTACATCATTTAATTTATTTATAATTACATTTAATTTGCACTTTTTGCGGTTTTGGCTGAGCACCAAATTAAGAGAGATGTGCGTGCTTTTGTACAGTTTGAGGATCGACATTGCAATGTGTTAATGGTGCAGTATGTAAGTTTGACACCCAGTGGTTTTAGGTATTCTATTCCAGGACAGGGTGTCCACAGGTTCTTAAAAAGTATTAAAAGTGTTAAGCCACATTATTATTTACCTTTTTATTTGTTGGTATATATATATATATATATATATATATATATATATATATATATATATATATATATATATGTATATATATATATATATATATATATATATATATATATATATATATATATATATATATATATATATATATATATATTTTGCTTGTTTTTTTCTCATTGTATGTGTTTAAGTTGATACTATCTATACTTTTTGAAATATAATTTTGTTTTACATTCTTTTTTTACTGTAATTTACCATAAAAGTCATAAATAAATTTTAAAAAAAGTATTAAAAGTTGATAAATCAATAATGACAAAGTTAAGGCCCTTAAAAGGTATTAAAAAGTCTTAATAACATTTTTGTGAGGTTTTAAATTTTATTTAAGTGTTGTTCAAAGTGTTTGATCCTGAAAAAAAGTAAAACAATATAATTATTTTTCTCAATGCACGTAATTGGTTTGGGCCGGGGCGCGTTCGGCCAAGCTCGCCTAGGTGATGTCACATAATTTCCGACAAATGTGGGAAGGTGATGTGACGCTCCCCATATGTAGCGAAACCATAGAGTGAAACAGATGGCAAAATGGGAAAATGTAAGTTCGCGTACGCCTGTTTGGAGAAAGATGAGTTTAAACAGTAGCTGAAGCTTGTCGCTAAAAACAAACGTGTAATTTATTCTTTCAAGCTTTGTTTCTTCCGAGCTTATCTGAGTTCTATTGCATGGTTGTGCTGCATTCGTTTATTTAACTACAACTGTTTAACAACTGTTTATTAAGTTAAGGGTTGGTTACTGACTAGGAATTATAGTGGTGATGTGGTCTTAAAATGTTCTCAGAAGGTTTTTAAAAAGTTGTAAAAGGATATACTGCATATACCCTGATGGATCAAAACAAACGCTAGCACTGGTTGCCAGATTGAGGACCAACAGGAGCATGCCTGACTATTGAGCCTTAATTCTAATTTAGGTCTGATTTAAATGTTCAAAATAAAAGCAATGGCACACAACAGAAGTACTTCAGCATGTACATTTAATAATGTTAAAGATGTTTAATATGTATTAATAAGAGTATAAACCTTACCGTTTTGTGAGTGAGTGAATATTCTGTGCTTCTGAATAAATTTCTGTCATGTTTTGTTTGCTGCAAACAGCCAAATTGCTTATCACTGCAAATCTCATCATGCAGCGTGTTGTTTGGATAGGGGTTTACAATGTAACCAGCTCACCTAATGTTACGCTCGTAATATTTAAATTGTTTGCTATAAATAATCACTTCAGGTTAGGGCTGGGTGATTTTTTTTATTATTATTTTTTTCTATTTTTTTCGATTTATTCGAATTTACGTTTTAAGACAATTTAATTTTATATTAAATCAAGATATCTCAATTTTTTTATAATAAAAATGTTAGATACATTATAATTGCACCAATGCACTTTGGTTCACTCTCTGTATGAAGCAGGTAGCACACCAGAAGCGCCGCTCGGCGATGCGCCGCGCAGCACCATGCGTTTTAGATTTCTAAACATAGGTTTCTATCAGGGTACACACACCGGCGCCGCAAGTTGGCAGCGCCCAGCCACGACTCAGGACGCTGTTCATATTTCAGCCGCGCCACAGAGCGCCATCTGATTAGTTTCATGTTAAACATCATGCGAATGTGCGCGTCTGGTGTGTGATACTTTAAACTGTCATGTGCGCGCCGTGTCGCGGCGCTTCTAGTGTGCGACCTGCTTGACTGCCTGTCTGGGTTTCGATCATGGTAGTGACAGACTGAACACAGAGACTGGACAGCATAATTTAACCCAATGTATGAAGTTGTGGGCATGCATCGCAGAGTTGGTGCAAATTCAACTAATACAAGCATTTAAGTGTCTTAAGTTGTGTATTTTTCTTTTGTTAATACCTTTGCATTAAACCACTCTCAGTCTCACTCTCACACTCCCGCTACTCCAGCACTGCGAGGGGATTTACAGTCAGACTAATGCAACAAGTAAAATCCTACATGACTTCACGCTGTACTAAGTCACGTCTGTGTGGAATGTGAAGACATATTCTCTTATCAAGTCGATAAACTCTACCTTTCAACATGTATGAAGAACGTAAAAACCTGCCCTGTTAAAAACCGCACCGATCTTAGTTTGGTTTGAACACGAGCAGAGGTGAGGGCCTGTAGCAGTGAAAATGAAAGTACCCGCCCCCATGACGCTATTTAGTGGACCTAGTTGAAATCCAGACTTACAGTCTGGCAGCATAATACAGAGAGTGGTGCAAAGCGCATCAAATGATCGGTATTTAAAAGGGGGAAAAATAAAAATAGAATAAATATATTATTTTATATTATACACACATCTGGTGCTTTTGTTTGCTCCTGCTATACGTCCACAACTTCACGCACGGGGTAAAATTAGGCTTTACCGTTTTCATGTTTAGTCCTTTACTTCCACTGTATCTTTTTAAGAAAAAGGCAGCAGCATTACAACCTGTCATTCAATCAGAAGACAAAGCCAAGCTGACAGCCGATCCTTCCTAGGCTCAGCAAAACTTGCAAAAAAAAAACCTCTGTATTCCTGCAACTGCAATATTTACGCATATATTTATTATTCAAATCTTCTGCAATGATATTTAAATCTTGAAATTGTTTTACATTTATTTACACCTTGTTGACTAATTTATGTATGGCATGGCCATTAAAAATACAATGTTCCTTAACCAGATGGTTTTTCCAAGTTACTTATAAAGAGAATGTTACTTCAGTCATGTTGTTGTAATGTTTAAAAAAAAAATAAATAAATAAAAAAAAAAACAAAAAAAACAATTGTGAATCGGTCAAACTTAATAAAAAACCTAGATTTATTTTGCCATATCGCCCAGCCCTACCTCAGGTGGAACTCTGAATCTGTGTCTCATTTCGGAGTCTGCTACTGTTCACAGGAGGCCTCATTTCAGTCATGAGCATTTGCTTTGAGAGCCTCCATTACTGAATAAATGAAATATGCTGTTTTCCACCAAGGCAACCTGGAATGCTAAAATATAATTGGCTAAAGTGGCATTGGGCGGGGTTAAAAGAACCAAAACAGACAGACGTTCCGGCACATAACAGATATTTTCAAAGCAGAATATCTGACTTCAGCATTGCTTTTCAGATAAACAAGAATGTTCACTTAGCATGTTTCTTAAATATTTGCAAACATATTATGGTATTTTTATGCTTTAGAAGAGTCAAAAACTTACATGCAGCACCTTTACGCCTTTAAATTCCACTTCAAAGTACAGTATACTCAGGCCAGGGGTGTCCAAACTACGGCCCGCGGGCCATCTGCGGCCCTCCATCAGTTTTGTGGCGACCCGCGAGGCTTTTTATGAATAGTAATTGAATCTGGCCCGCTATACAAAAATGAACGTAATTCAATTAATAACCACCAGGTGTCGCTATTATATGCCTTAAATTAGGCAGCACTTCTTGTTATGATGTAAAACTAACTGACCAAACTGAAAGAAACATAATTGATAATCACATTTTGGCGAGCCATGGCACAACCAAGAAAAAGGAAAATCAACAGTCAGTGCAGGAAGTTTCAGTCACGTTGGGGTAAAGAATATTTCTTCACAGAGGTCAGTGGAATATGTGTCTGTTTAATTTGCCAGGAATCAGTTGCAGTAATGAAGGAATATAATATGAAAAGACATTATGAAACAAAGCATCAGGCCTTCAGCTCTTACACTGGTGCCAAACGAGATCAAAAAGTAAAACAATCAGCAGCTGCCCTATCAGCTCAACAACAGCAGTTGTTTCATGCTAATAAAGTGCAAGAAAATTCTACACTGCACTGCAAAAAATGTTTTTTTTTTTTTATTTAGATTTTTTTCTTGTTTCAAGTCCAAATATCTAAAAAATCTTAATTAAAGGAGAATTTTCTAATTCGTTTTGAGAAAAAATATGCCAATTTTAAGTGAGTTTTTCCTTAAAACAAGCAAATTAATCTGCCAATGGGGTAAGCAAAATAATCTTGTTTTTATCTTTTGACATAATATTATTTTGCTTACCCCATTGGCAGATTAATTTGCTTGTTTTAAGGAAAAACTCGCTTAATATTAGCATTTTATTTCTCAAAACAAGACAATATGTTTTGCTTGTCTTGAAAATTTTTAGATATTTGGACTCGAAACAAGACAAACAAATCTAAGTAAGAAAAGCATTTTTTGCAGTGTGGCTAGTTATGAGGTAGCTCAGCTAATCGCACAGCACAGGAAACCCTTCACTGAAGGAGAATTTATAAAGGATAAGTGTTGCAACTGTAATTTGCCCAGAGAAGATTCAAGTTTTTTTAAAACTTGAGTCTTTCTAGAAACACAGTTGGACGACCAAAATAAAATAATTCCATAATAATATGCACAAACACATCTATCCATCCATATATATATATATATATATATATATATATATATATATATATATATATATATATATATATATATGCGTGTCTGTGTGATGTATGTAAAATTTGTCCCGGGACAACTTTTTTTTTTTTTTTTTTTTTTTACATCTGGCCCTCGGCCCAAAAAGTTTGGACACCCCTGACTTAGGCGTTCAGTGTTCCGATGCTATTGTAATTTTATCCATATTTCTATATGTTATACCTGTCCTGTTCTTTTCGCCAGTTGCATGTGTCTTTTTTCTCCCCCTTCCCACTTCTTCACTCTCCTTTTTCTTGTATTGTCTTTTGTCCACTTCATTTTTTTTCTAATCATGGTATCCTTTCCTTTTCCACTCTTTTTGTTTCTGTCTCGTCCCCTTCCGTCTCACTCCTCTCCTCATCTTCATTCTGCTTGTGACCTGCTGTGGTCCCACTAACCCAAAGCTTCCTGAATTCTTGGTCACCCAGCGACACTCCTCTGTCCTCCCTGGAGCCGTGTGACGTCCCGCAGATGGACATGTCCCGCTGCTGTGGACTCAAGCCCTCTGTGTTGTTCGACCTCATCCTGATGACTGGCATCTTGGAAGAACAGGAACCCCCCTCTACGTCATCCGGGATGCAACGAAACCGGATCAGCTCAGAAGGTGGCCCACGTAATGAACTGGAGAGACGTTTGGATGAGGACATTGCTCGTATTATGATGGACGAGGAGAGCATGAGCTGTCCGGTGGATGAGGATCGAAATAAAGTAGAGGACAGAAGAGATGAGAACCAAGAGGACACGTTCAGACCCCTTGTAAAGTCCACCGAATCAACATGTGCACCAATACTCACGCCTCAACCGAGAGCGGACTTTTTTGCATTGGAACTACGCGCAGTTTGCATTTCCTACCTCCTGTTGGGGGCGCTAAAATCCCTGGCTGTCATTTTGAGCTGCGGGAAGTTCACTGATCTCCTCCTGGTTCCCAAATCAGATGCGGTGGTGAATGTAACAAGCCCTGACCCAGCGAGGACCTCTGCTGGTGGGGAGGAGAATGCCGAGCTGCGCTCTGTGCTGCAGTTTGTGGTTCGGAGCATGGTGAAGTGGGCCGTCAGACCCTGTCCTATCAAACAGGCCATGGCTTTATCTGACCTGGAGAGGGCCCAGATTATCATCTTTAAAGGAGCGCTGAGCAGATTGCAAGAGGATGGGAGCAAAGAACACAAAGGTTTGGAGATTTTGAAAGAGACAAAAGAGGGTTGAATGCTGAATAACTCTTTGTTTGGTTTTGTGTGCTAAAACTATAATATGTGGAATAATGATAAAAATTAATTATAAATGTATATTATTTATAATTAAATAATATAAAATTATAATAATAACAATAACAACAATAATAGTGTTATATTTTATTATTTATATTACTATAATAATAATAATAATAATAATAATAATTATTATTATTATTATTATTATTTTATATTATTATTATTATTATTATTATTATTATTATAGTAATATTAATAATAAAATAATAATAATAATAATAATAATTATTATTATTATTATTATTATTATATAATAGTAATATTAATAATGAAAATAATAATTATTATTATTGTAATATATTGCAGCTCATTTGTTTAAAAGTATTAATAAAATATTGACAATTAATTATTATAATAGTATAATTATAAGAAATTATTATTAGTATTGGTGTATAACATTTTATAATTTAACATTGATGTTGCAAATTATTATTTCTGTTGATTTACTTGTTTTAATTTATACAATTTGGTTGTTGTTTCATAATGTAATAACTTTTAATATTATAATAATTATTATGGTTGTTAATTTATTACTGCTAATTTGTTCATAATGATTTAAAATATTAATAATTAATTATATTAATAATATATTTATAATACATAAATAATAATAAAATATAATTATTATCATTAGTTTATATAATTTGTATCATTTTAACATTGTTTTTGAAAATTATTATTTCTGTTGATTTACATGTTTTAATTTATATCATTTGAACACTGTTAGATAATGTAGTAACATTTAATATTATTGTTTATTTATTACAGCTAATGTGTTCATAATTATTTAAGAATATTAATAATTCTTTATAATAAAAATATAAAATCTTATTATATATATATATATATATATATATATATATATATATATATATATATATATATATATATATATATATATATATATAATAAAAATCATAATAATGTATTATTATTAGTTTATATAATTTGTATATTTTTATGTTGATTTACATGTTTTAGTGGATAAAGTTAGGTCAGTGTGCTTGAGAATACATTAATGGTTATTATTGTTATCATTATTTTGATATATATCATATATCATTTATTTATTTATTTACATATATTATTTATTTATTTATTTAAATTAAAAATTTTTCTTTTAGTCTATATATTTTTAATTATGCAACTTATTATGATTGTAGTATTCACAACCAAATAAAAATATTCAGCATTCCACCTTCTGCACTTGCTAATTATTTAGTTTAAATGTTATTGCTGATGCTAATTCTAATGATAATGCTAATAATAATAATAATAATAAGTATAATTATAAGTATAATTATAATTATAATAATGATAATAGTTTATATGATTAATATAATTTTAACATTGTTGCAAATCATTTTTTTACATGTTTTAATTTATATAATTTGATCATTGTTTAATATTGTAATAACATTTAATATTATATGAATAATTAGTATGGTTGTTTATTTATTTATTACATCTAACTTGTTCATGATTATTTAAAATAATAATAATTTATTAGATTAAAATATATTTAAAAAATAAATCATATTTACATGTTTTACATTTGTTAATTAATATCATTTGATTATTGTTTGATAATGTAATAACATTTAATTTTATTAATATTATTATTATTATTGCTGTTGTTGTTGTTACTGTTATTATTATTATTATTATTATTATTATTATTATTATTATATTTTAATGTTATTATTCTAAACATATTATAGTTGTAATATAATAATAATAATAATAATAACAACAATAATATTAGTTTATATAATTAATATAATTTTAACGTTGTTGTTGTAAATCATTATGTTGATTTACATGTTTTAATTAAAATAATTTGATCTAATAATGTAATAACGTTGAAAATTGTTGTTGTTGTTGTTTATTCATTTTAATATTATTATGCTAAATACATATTGTAGTTGTACACAATTGTTGTACAAATAACCAATATTCAGCATTCTACCTAATAATAATAATAACAATAATAATATATACTACTACTACTACTACTAATAATAATAATGATAATAATAATAACAAATATGACATAACTGTTTATTTATAATTTTATATAGTTTTCATTTTTAGTAATACCATCTGTATTTAGTAGTAGTTTTGTTTATGGAATTACTATTATATAAATTTTTGATTACAAATTAATTAATTTACTCATTTAATTTGCATTTTAATTACTTGTTGCTCTGTGTCTGTTTTCATAGATTCTGGGACTCACTCTTCCTCTCAGCCGGTGTCCAAGTCCTCCAGTTCAGTCTCTCTTTACAGCAATGGCTCTGAGGGCACGGCCATCTTCGGCCAATCAGCTTCACCCTCCACCAATGACCTCACAGCCTCCCTCCTTACTGCCCTGCAGGCGGACGGACTGGAGAACTTCAACCCGTTCCTGCCCATCAACCTGCTGCAGTGAGTTTCTCTGTCATACAATACCACTGATTAGTCTGCATGTGTTCATGGCAATAAGCACTTAAAGGGATAGTTCACAAGAAAATGAAAATTGACTCATTATTTACTCTCCCTCAAGGGATTTTAAACCTTTATGAGTTTATTTTATTGCAGGAGATATTTAGTAGAAAGCTGAAAACATGTAATCATTGACTTCTATAGTAGGAAAAACAAATACTATGGTATAATTATGGTTACAGATTTTCAACTCAAATCATTTAATGAATTGTTTTAGTTTATTTATTTATTTAATTAAATTTTTTTTATATTTCAGCGCTACTAATTAACTTGGCAACTTGTTTTATTTTATTTTATTTTATTTTATTTTTTTCCTGCACTACTAATTAACTTGGCAACTCTTTTTATTTTATCTTATTTTATTTTATTTTATTTGATGTTATTTTTATTTTATTTTATTTTATTATTTTTTTGTTGTTTTATTTTATTCCAATTTCCAGCATTATTAGTTAACTCAGCAACTCTTTTTATTTTGTTTTGTTATTTTATTTATTTATTTATTTATTTATTTATTTTTCATTTAATTCCAGCTGTACTTATTTACTTAGCAACACTTTATTTAATTTTTTAAACTTAATTTAATTTATTTTGTTTTTTAAATTGTATCTCATTTTATTTAAATTTTATTCCAGCAGTACTAATTAACTTAACAAAAATTTTTGTCTAACACACACACACACACACACACACACACACACACACACACACACACACACACACACACACACACACACACACACACACACACACACACACACACACAGTCAGGTAAACTGTCTGATGTGTTTGGATGTCCTCACTTCAGATCACTGTCGACTGAGACACAGACACAAACTCACAGACAGCTCACTGAGGGTGTGTGTGAGAGCACAGGTGAGAGTGTGTGTTGAACTCATGCTGCTGTTAAGCTCAAGTGTGTCAGCATGGCTTTATAACGCAAGTAGGGCTGGGGAAAAAAAGGTTAAAATTACATTTTTTTGGTGGTCGATTTGATATTAATTATCATAAGCCATTAATACAATAGGTCTTTACTTGTGTATTTTATTGGGGATTATAATTTTATTATTTATTATTATTACAAGGTACAATAATACTGGGAAATTATCTGTTTATTACATGGCTATCTGGAATACTTGCTTCTGATTGTTCAGTCATGACATTCCAAGGTATTTTTTTTTTTGCAGTTAAAAACCTCTAAATCATTGTTTCCCTACCACGTTCCTAGAAGACCACCAACACTGCATGCTTTGGATGTCTCCTTTGTCTTTCACACCCATTACAGTTGTTTCCGTTTCTGCTAATGAGCTGATCATCTGAAAATCAGGTGTGTTTGGTTAAGAAGACGGAAAATATGCAGAGATGGTGGTTGAGAAACACTGCCGTAAACAATGCAGACTCATCCTGGAACTTGTAATAACCTTGACCGTCAGTGAATATGTTCAAATTTATACATTTACATTCATATTTATCTGCTTGACTGTCATGCCGCTGTTTTTGACTGTTTTAAATTGTTTTGGCGCCATCTTGTGACTAAATAATAGATTGGTAGTTTACTCTATGCTATCAGCTTTGGGTTTTTTACTTTTTGGCGCCATCTTGTGACTGGATAATCCGCAGGTCAGGTCAATATACTTCATCAGATGTCGTTTCTGTCAGCTTTGCGTCTAATTAAAGGCTTAATAAACTCAGAACAAGGTTTTGTGGCGAACTGTTGTGTTTTGTGTGCAAGTAGCCATGTAATAAGCAGGATAAAATACATCTAGGACAGGGCTGTCCAAACTTGGTCCTGGAGGGCTGGTGTCCTGCAGATTTTAGCTCCAATTTACCTTAACACACCTGCAAGGATGTTTCTAGAAAGCCTAGTAAGAGCTTGATTAGCTAGCCCAGGTGTGTCTGATTGGGGTTGGAACTAAACTTTGCAGGACACCGGCCCTCCAGGACCAAGTTTGGACATGCCTGATCTAGGAGATGTATTTCTGTTTTCACTGAATAAAGCCATTCTGTCTGTTAAAATAATGTCTTAAAGTAACAGCAGCTTAATAATACACTGTCAAAGCACAACATAACAAAAAATAATAATAATTAGTGCTCTTTGAAAGAATGTTTCATAAAATCAATATTTTATTAAAATATGAAGAATTTATTTGATATATTTTATCATTTATGTATGTTTACACATGTTTTTTCTTTGTATAAATTGGGAATCCCACTGTTTTTTCTTCAACCCCTTTTATATTTTCTATATTTCTACTACTTCTGTCCTGTTTTAAATTTTAATGCTCATATTTAGAAATATTGTTTTAAATCTATATTCACTAAATCAAATTTGAGAGCTTAATCAATACCCAGCCCTAAAACCAAATACCATGCTCAGGCTGAAGGTTTGCTGTGTGTGTGTGCATGTGTGTTTGGCTGGGCTTCTCTAGGCGGATGGTTCTGGCTCGTTTCCCCACACTGGCAGGTCTGGTCCACAGTCCGGTTCTTCCTCCGGGCCTCAGTCTGACCAGCTCTGCGTCCTGTGAGGGCTTCACTGAGCAGCAGACCAGCTTTCTGGAGCCCTGCGGTCAGACCAGGACCCCCGTGGGTAAGACCGCTTTAATGACATCCTGGCAATGTGGGTGACTGTTGCATGGCTCTATCTAGATGATGTTATAGGAGTTATTAAATAGATTTTTGTAAAGTAACATTTGGATTGGTTTATGTTTTGTCTGAAAACTGACTGCTTGTGCATGTTTCACATTTGAGTCTTGTATCATTGAAAAGATGTTTTAGTTTTTCATATAATGTGTTCACTGGTTTCACTTTTTTCCCTTTTTTATTTTAAAACCCTTGAATTGCAAGACCTTTATATATCTGTTTATTGCAAGATATATATATATATATATATATATATATATATATATATATATATATATATATATATATATATATATATATATATATATATATATTAGTAGTGTAATGGATCACAATTTTCACGGTTCAGATCACGTTATGGTTTTTTACTCACAGATAGGATAATTTTTTGGATCAGCTAAGAAAAGAGGAGGAAACAAATGTAAAAAAGCAGCACTGCAAGACACTGTTGGATTCATAAAATAAAATGAATAAATAATCAGCTGAATAAAAATAAATAGTAAAATATTCAGTACTTTGAAAAATTCACTGTTACAGTACTACTGTTGCTTATAATGCTAAATGCATCAATCTAACATTATATTTTGTAAAACCCATAATTTCTAGATTTTTTAAATAAATGATTTAGTTATTCCCTCATAAAACTTCAGGTTTCATTGCTAAATGTGTCATTTTTATTATTTAGTGGCATATTTTTTTATGGCCTTTTGGTTAAATAATGTAATTGCTGCTTGAAACTTTCATTTTTGAGCACATGACGGTGTTTTTATCTCTACCATAAACATCAGTGGTTTAATCTAATATATAAACTGTTATACCAGTTCTTCCTTGTTATTTGACTGTTTGTAACTTTATAACTGACTTAAAAGATTAAAGACTCAATCTCTTTCTTGATTTTTGTGTTTTCAGATTTGAATGCAGCGATCAGAATGATTAATAAACGTGTGGAAATTACCATCATTTATAATTTAGGTTGCGTGGGTGTTGAGATCCCGATCTTTAAATGATAAATCATGCAGCTTACATTAAATGCAATATTGCAGACTAAACAAGTAGTGACAGAAAACACTGTAAATAACCTAAGAAACCCAACACATCGCAAATAACCTACCACAACTTCTTCCATCATTGTTAAATTTTATAGTAAAACCTAAATGCATACATGTGTATTTTTAATCTACTGTACAAGTTATATATATATATATATATATATATATATATATATATATATATATATATATATATATATATATATATATATTATATATATATATATATATATATATATATATATATATATATATTAATCCGTTGGTAACATGTGTTCAGAACCGTAGATTGTGATCAGTAAAAGTCATGGATCAACCGTTAATCCATTACAACCCTAATATATATATCTTGTATATTTTTTTTATTTATTTAAGATTACAATATTTTTTTAATAGCAATTCCTGCTTTTCACTGAGGTCCTATTGATACACTGCTGTGTAAATCAAATTATATTGTAAATGTAATCTTTTAAATATATTAAATATAGTGTTAAATTTTAAATTTAAATAAGTTAAGGAATATCTAAAAGCATTAATAGAACAAGTTTATAATTTGTATTATTTTGTACACTATATTTTGAAGATAAACAGTTTAAAAATCATGTTGTCTGACTGACTGCATTAGTCAGCTGAGTATAAAAACGTTCTGATTTATTATGTAATATTTTATTTCTGTCCTTCAGAACAGCCCCAAATGTTTGTCCCAGTTCGATTGCTTGAAATGGGCTTCTCAATGAGACACATCTACAGGGCCATGGAGGCGGCAGGTACCAGAGCCATTCATACCTGCTGTCAGTCATCTGAAAATAGTCGAATGTATCAAGCTATCAGTAATTAAAAACCAATAATCCCAGTGCAGATATTTAGAGCTACAAGTGTTTTAAAGGGATAGTTCAACCAAAAATTAAAATTCTGTCATCATTTACTCACCCTTCACTTATTCCAATCTCGTTTCAGTTTCTATGTCTTGCTCAACACAAAAAGAAGATATTTTGAAAAATGTTGGAAGTCTGTAGCCTTTGGCACTGTTGTCACTATGGAAGTTAATGGCTACCGGTTTCCAACATTCATCAGAAAAAATCTGTTCGGTACTACGAGTGGAACTAGGGTTGAGTAAATGGTGAATAGATATTCTTCAAGTGAATAAATCTCTTTAAGATTTTTTTTCTTTTGATTTTTTTCTCTTTAATTATTAGCTGTTGATGACTCACTCATTACACTTTCCCCTCATGAGATCCTGCTTCACCCCTCACTGTTTTTCCCCACTGGAGCACTCGACTCAATCATTGGAAATTATTAGTGGAGCACAGCACGACATCTTATTTTGTGTTATGAGTGTTAGTTCTACAGTTCAGCAAAATTCAGCAACCAAATTACACTGTTTGCATATTATTTGTGAGCAATTGATTTGGATTGCATCATATTGCAATCAAGAAAAGAGAACACCGTGGCAATGAAAAATGCATTTGTTACAGTTTTCAATGATCATTAATGTCAGTTAATAAACATGCACATATTCTTTGTTAGTTCATGTTAGCTCAATTTTATTAAAAATATTAGTAATGTACATATCAAGAGTTGTATTTGTTGAATAAAAGCAAAGCAAAAGTTAATATTAAGATTAACTTATTAAATATTTTACATGTAAACAAATGCATATAAAAAACAAATTAAAAAAGAGAAAACGCACAATTCTTAACATAAATACTTTAAGTACATCCCTTTTGAAAATGAATATTTTTATCCATTTCTCAGTGAATATAAGTCATATTTTTTAGTGTGTTTGAACATAACAGATTTATTAAACAGATCTATTTATTAAAGTATTATTTTAGTCACAAACGTTTTAAGAAATAGAAACGTAATGCATTTAATTGCATGCGCAATATTGGAGAAAATACGCTCCCTCATTATATTAGGTGGACTTAACTACTATTTGCTTGCATCAAAAATAAATACAATGTACTTACTGTGTTGATAATGTATTGCAGAACACTTGTGCTGCTCTTGAAGTAGGATACGAGTAGGGTTAGGGGTGGGTTTGGTGGTATGGTTATGTTTAAGGGTGGGTTAAAATGTAAGGGATGGTCAACAGTCTAATTAAAGATGTAATTAAAGAAATAAGTTATAGATATAATTACATGCATGTATTTAATCAATCATGAATACAATGTAAAAACATGAGTAATAATTACCATAAGTACTATGTACTAAATTATTAATTTCAATGTAAGTACATATCAGTTAAGGCTGCTTAATATAAAGTGGGACCAAAAATACAAACTAAGGAAGTTTTTCTCTTAAACTTTGCCCTTTTTACATTTTTTATTTAAATTTTTACCTTAACATATACATTTAGATGTTCTAATTTTGGACTGTTACTTTTTTGATCAGCTCAAGATTTATATGTACAAATATAATATTGTAAAACATCCTATAGAAAAAATATTAATTTAAATGAGATATTTGTGTATAAATATAGTTTAAAAGGTCACATTTATTATGATTAAAATAAATAATTGAATTACCCAAACCATGTTTGGCTGCTTGATCTAACAATTTTAAAGTCAGTTTCCATTTTGTTAAAATTGTAGTCAATTTACATTTTTATTAAAATTGAAGATTTTTAAATAACATAATTTATATGCACAAAAAGTGACTAAGTGGTCACAAGATTTAAACCATACACTACCAGTCAAAAGGTTGGGGTCAGTAGGATTTTTAAAATCGGCTTATCCTGCTCACCAAGGCTGCATTTATTTAATCAAATATACAGTGCACATTGTAAAAATGTGAAATGTTATTGCACTGTAAAATAAGATTAATTTTTAAGCTTCATAACTCCAGTCTTCTTAGTCATATGATTCTTTAGAAATCACTTTAATATTAATTATTATCATTAGTATTATTGTTGGAACATCTAGCCAATTCCATGTGTGTTCAATAAAAAGGTCAGGAGAGGGTTTTCTTCAGGGTCAAAAATATTAGTAATTTATTAGATGCAAATGAATTCAACGACAGAGCTCTGGGTTACTTTACCCCAATGCAATACAAGAATTAAATTCAGGAGGTTTGCAACTAACTTACATTTACTTGACTCCAGCATATATACACAACTGATATTAACAGGTGGAGTTTTGGTGTAACGTCACTTATCAGTCATTCTGCAGTCTTTTGGCTGTTGCACCCAAACATACTTCCTCTTTCTGCAACCCTTCTCTGCATACCAGAACTGAACAGTTAAATGCATCTTTAATATATTTTACAACTCCTACAAGCGTCCAGCTCCTTGTGACGTGTCTAGACTTCTTGTTAGACAGAAGTCTGGAGCAAGCCCCCACCACTATATGTATTCTTATACTGCTATTTCCCTTGTCTGCAGTTCCTTTTAAGAAGTATGCAACACAGTAAAAAATAAGTATGTTTGGTTAAGAGATGGTATCATACAAAAGAAAAAGATTAAATTAATCTGTTGTTAGTCTAAACATTTTGGTCGATTAAAAAAATAAAGACACAAAAGTGATAAGAATAAATTCCTTTCCCCCCATATTAATTTTATTAATGGTAATAGTAATAAAAGCAACAGTGACTGGACTTAATTTCATTTTAAACTACATACAATAAGAAAGCAGTTGTTTGAAATTTTTATAAATATTTAACAATTAATTCTTTTACATTTAATAAATTCCGCCTTGACAAACAGAATGATTTTTAATAATAAAAAGAAAAACATTAAAAAAACTGTCCCCAAACTTTGACCGGTAGTGGAAATTCAGTCAATTTTGTCTGAACCGTTTCTTTTTATTCTCCCTGAGCTCTTTGTGACCTCTTTTAGGAGTGACGGGTGAGGTGGACTCGCGCACCATTGAGGTGTTGGCGAGCTGGATGCTGGAGCACCCCATTGCAGAGGAGCAGCAGGCTGGAGAGGGTTCATCTACAGGGGGCGCCACTGATACACCCTCATCTGAAGGGCCCGAGACGGTCCAGTGCCCTGAGTCCCCTGCACCTCTGACCCTGCAGGACAGCCGTGAACCTAACGATAGGTAAAAGAGAACTAATATACAACATATAAATCTCATCTCTTGTATATGAAAGCTGCAATCTATAAGGCTTTGGGGTAAAATTGAAGCATCCACGTTACCAGACAGTGTTCAAAACACTCTTTAAACATAAGCCTATTCCTAATGTTAAGGTTGTAATGTTTTATCTTTTTTCATGTCTGTATACTGTACATACAGCAGGCTACTTGGATAACTACAAATTACTGCAATTGCTTGTTTCAAACAGAGATGAAGACAAAGAGCCAAAACTAATGTCAAAACACTTTTCCTCATTGTTCCAATGGATTTTTTAGTCTGTTAGCAGGTTTGGACCTGGTGGAGAGAGAGAACTTTTTAGATGTTCACCTCACCAGAAACAGACCTCCACCTGCACGGAGACAGCGGTCTGGAGTAGGACAAAGAACGTCCTTTAGGAGAGCAGGTCAGAATTTAATTTAATTTAATTTAATTTAAAAATTTTTTATATATTTTTTTTATTTATTTTACATTTAGTGATTTGACACTTTTGTCCAAAGTGACGATTGAAGAGACTTTCAGAAATTTGACAAGAAGAGGAAGTGGTTTTTATTTTATTTTATTTTATTTTATTTTATTTTATTTTATTTTATTTTATTTTATTTTATTTTATTTTATTTTATTTATTTTTATTTATTTATTTTTATTTTATTTTATTTTTATATTATTTGTTATTTTATTTTACGCTCTGAACAGCCTGAAAAAAAAGGAAAGTAAAATCAGGCAAATTATGCATTAAAAAACTCCTCTGTAAAAAAAAAAAAATGTAAAGTTTGTTGCAAGTAATGGCGAGTTCAGAGAAATTCAGAGTTTTGAGAAATTGCAGACAAATGGCTGAAATCACAGGCAAATCGGTGCTCGTGCATGTGAGTGACAATCACACAGTGTGAACTATCAAAGTCGCGATCTAAGAGAAATGCCGATGAGTCGCTGATGCCTGTGAGATATTTGGCGTGCTAAATATCTGGAGCTGTCGGTGATTCAAATCAGCGATCACCTACAGCCAATAAGAGAGCAGATTTCACTAGTATGGGTACCTGCAGGTCAGTGGGAAGTTGAGGGAGAAGTTAAAAGTGCTCATTTTCAGTTTATTTGGACCCAAGAAATGGAGGAAAAACTAGCAGAAATTTGGCAGGAGCACCGTGTCTGTTTGATGTGTCATGTGAGCAATATCACAACCAGGTCAAAAAAAATAAATACATTTGAGGAGAAATTGCTAATTCCCTTCAAACCCAGATAGGCAAATATGTACATTTTCTACCCCATTAAAGTCTACTTTCTCAGTTTGTTGTTAATAACAAAAGATATACTATGTGTTTTTTGTTGTGAGATGTAGTTTGGACAAAGCGATTCTATTGTAAAGTCATACAGTGTAAAATCCCCTGTCGTAGATCCATCTTGCAGTGTAAATAAAGCAGTGACAAATAACTAGCTCAGATAGTCATGCAGTTTAAAAAGATCTGTGACATGACTACTGTGAAAATCCTGCAGTCTGAACTCGGCATAAGTGCAGCTAAATAGAGAGGAAACAGCCTTTTAACATTTTCCGCAGAGCTGATGAAGTGTGAAACTTTAAACATGTATTTTGGATGTTTTCTTTAAATTAAACTGAAAAACACTTTAT
This sequence comes from Danio rerio, assembly GCF_052040795.2. Lineage (NCBI taxonomy): Eukaryota > Metazoa > Chordata > Actinopteri > Cypriniformes > Danionidae > Danio > Danio rerio. Next base: position 11,271,950 of record NC_141041.1, read on the forward strand.
TAAAAGACCAAAATCTCAAAACTGACAAGAACATAAACTTTTATTTAATATTTTTGTAATTCTTACCTGCCGTGTCGTCCCTACTAATCAGTATTTTATGCATATATAATGTTTCTGCTCTTGCCTGTTTCAGACTCCCCGTCACCCAGTCCTGTTCCAGCGCTGTACAGACAGGAGGTTGGAGTGGCGGAGTGGCCGGAGAGGGCTGAAACGCACCCGTTTGCTGCTGAAGAAGACTCCGAGCTGGGCTACATGGATGATCCATACCAAGAGGAGCCCTACGAGGAGCTGCTCACCCCAGAGTTCATCACCTCTGAGAGGGACACACTCTGGATGGTAGAGGTAACTACAGCTTCTCCCTAACTAATGCTGGGGTCACACCAGAGACGAAGCATTGCGTCACTATCTGTAGATTACTCACAAATCTTTTTTCCTCTGGAGTTGAATTTTTTTTTAACTTGTACCAAAGACACAATTAAGTTTCATATCATTTATGCTGCTCGATGTACATTTGCATTTATTTGCTTGTTTGCATTTACTTTGTAAGAAATTTACTTAAACAAATACTTAAATCTGCTTTCAGTGTGAACCCAGCGTAACTAACTAGAGGTTGTTCTCAGGCCTTTACACATGTTCAATGTTTCCCCACTCTATACAGTAGTTTGTTCTCTCAAACTAATGTTTCTCTTTAATTCTTGTTAGTCTGTAACTTACTGTTTGTTCGTACAACTCATTTGTTTCCCTTTTACTGTCACTTGTTGTCTAAATATTGTAAGTGTGTAATTTCTCTCTAACTTTTTTTTGTCCTTTGTATCTTTTGTTCTAATTCTTTCTCGTTTGTTTGTTCCCTCTAGTGAAACTGATATTTGTTCATTTGTCTGTCTATAGTTTTTCTCTACATTACATTTTTTATAATGTGTGTTTGTTATTCATTAGTTTGTTCTTCTGAATTTTGTCAATTTGTAAATCTAACTGCCCAGGTAACATTTGTTTAGTCTCTCATTCATTCATTCTTTTACAGATTTATTTACTTGATCACTTATTTATTCATTCAACAAATGGTCTCAAACATTCATTCATTCATTGATTCATTGATTGAATCATTCATTCATTCATTCATTCATTCATTCATTCATTCATTCATTCATTCACAGATTTATTCACTCATTTATTCATTCAACAAATGCTCTCAAACATTCATTCATTCATTCATTCATTCACAGATTTATTCACTCATTCATTCATTCAACAAATGCTCTCATTCTTTCATTCTTTCATTCATTCATTCATTCACTCACAGAATTATTCACTCATTTAATCATTCAACACATGCTCTCAAACATATATTCTATTATTCATTCACACAGGTTTATTCACTCATTTATTCATTTAACCAATGCTCTAAAACATTCATTAATTCATTCATTCACCGATATATTCAGTACTTTATTCAATTATTAATTCAACCAATGGTCTAAAACATTCATTCATTCATACACTGATTAATTCATTAATATATTTATTTATTCTTTAAACATGCTCTCAAACATTCATTCATTCATTCATTCATTCATTCATTCATTCATTCATTCATTCATTTATTCACTCATTCACTTATTTATTCATTCAACAAATGCTCTCAAACGTATTCTATCATTCATTCACACAGGTTTATTCACTCATTTATTCATTCAACCAATGCTCTAAATAAAACATTCATTCATTCATTTACAGATTAATTCACAAATTTATTCATTTATTCATTCAACCAATCCTCTAAAACATTCGTTAATTCATTTATTCATTCACTGATTAATTCATTAATTTACTCATTTATTCATTAAACATGCTCTCAAACATTCATTCATTCATTCACTGATTTATTCACTCATTCACTCATTTAAATGCTCTCAAACATTCATTCATTCATTCATTCATTCACTCACTGATTTATTCACAGATATAATTCAATTAAATGAAATTTAATTCAATTTCTAATTTTAAATTGAATCCGTGTCAGTCCAGTTTTCAGAGTTGAAGTTCAGTTTAGTTCAGTTCAGTGTGGTTTAATTTTCACTGCTGAAACATTTATTCATTCATATATTCATTCACTCACAGATTTATTTAATCCTTCACTCATTTATTCATTTAACACATGCTCTCAAACATGCTCTCATTCATTCATTCATTCATTCATTCATTCATTCATTCATTCATTCATTTATTTATTTATTTATTTATTCATTCATTCATTCACAGATTTATTCACTCAGTCCCTCATTTATTCATTAATTTAAAAAATGCTCCAAATGATTAGTTCAGTTTCACTCTCTATTTGATGATCATTTCCCCCCTTCATTTTATCATTTGTTTATCAGCCTATTATTTATTGTTGTATACAGTATTTCTATCATTATTCTTTTTTCTTAAATTTTTTAAGCATTTTTAATTTCTTTATTTTCTATATATGCAGATTTGCTTTGTATTTTTTTCAATATCACATTATTGAGTAAACATGCATCTGTCTTTGTCTCAGGGAAGAGAAGAGCACCCAGAGCCACATGAGATGGTGGAGTGTGAGCTGTGTAACACACTCACCCTGCAGTTCAACAACCACATGAAGCGCCATCACCCGGGCTGTGGTCAGAGCGCCGGCCGCAGGGGTTACCGCAGCAACGGGGCCTATGTGGACGGCTGGTTCGGCGGTGAATGTGGATCCGGCAGCCCATACTACCTCCTGTGCAGTACATGCAGGGAAAAGTATCTGGCCTTAAACATGGGAGTTATGAGCTCCAAACAGGACAGGTGAGAGTGGGGAAATTATGATTTTTGTGTGCTACTTTTGCTATTTAACAACCTATATATGAAGAGTTATTAGTTACTCATAATTTATAATTATGAAATGACAAATTTTCACCAATCATGTTTTTTATTGATCACATGAGTTCATTTCAAAATAATAATAATAAAAAAACTTTTTTACTTATTCTATTTTTTAAAATCTTTTTCAGGGCAAAAGGTTTGGCGTCTGATCTGATTGGTCAATTGGAC